>NW_017192246.1:0-10377 GCF_001704415.2 Capra hircus
CCCTCTCGAGGCTTTCCACCAGGCTTTCCCACAGGGCTGTCCGTGCACCGTGGTGTGAGTCGATCCTCGGCTTGAAAGTCGAGGCAGTGCAGGGAAAACAGGTTTCCCTGGAATGGACTGAGACATCTGGGGGACTCTGGGAATGGTGGCACGACCTGGAGTTCCTCTCGCCTTTCCTGTGGACAGCGCCTCCTCTTGAGATGCGACGGGAACGCCGGGAATTCTTTCCCGACCACGCAGGAAAAGGATCCCTCCTCTCGAACTTGGAGGCGGAAACGGGGCTCCTCTGGATGTGGCCGGGACTCTCGTGCTTCCTCTCGAGTGGAGCCGGGTATGTTGGGGAACTTCTTGAGTTGCAGCAAGGGTGTGAAGGATCCTTTGGAATTCCAGAGGTTAGGTGTGTTTAGAGTCGAGACGCCTTAGCGGAAATGGGCCTCATCTCCCCTGGAGGGGAGAATCTCCTGGATTTTTTCGAGTTGTGGTACGTGCTCTCGCCTTACGACGGGGACCACTGGGACCCGCTCTGGTGGCCTCAGGAAAGGCCAGTCCCCATGCGAGTTGCTCGGGGCCTCTCGGGATTCCTCTCCATCGATGCCAGGGCCTAAGACCTTGTGTTGAGTCGGTGCCTGCCGGGGTCCAGCCCCGTGGATCCAGGGAATTCGAAGCGTGGACGGCGTTGGCGTGGAAAGACTTGTTTGTTTATTAATGTAAGATTAGATTAAGAAACTATAGTGTAGTAAGAAGATTAAATGGAGGAAGAGGGCTGAATAGCTTGGTTTACGCGGAGGACAATAAAATTCCAGACAAGGAATTTGCACCATCTACGTTGGGCCACCGGCGCCCGATTGAATATCTAAGGGTGCCTCGCCTTAAGCTCCCTTTCGTGCGGGTCTTAACAGCCGGGGCAAGTAAGTAGACCTGGCGAGCCTCCGCGCCCCAGATGGAGATTCAGCCTGAAGTTAAAGTAAAGAGCAGAGAGAGGGAAGGGGAGGAAGAAGAGAGAGAGAGAGAGACATGGGGGGAGCCAGAGTCCCAAGAAACCAGGCCGAGAGACTAGTTCGAGAAACTGGCCCCATCCTTTATTGTTCAGAAGGCCTTTTATACTTTTGATAAAACACGGAGATCAATGGGTAACACAAAATTATGTAGCGTTGGCAACCCAGATTCTTTCCGTATATCATTTTGTATACAAAAGGTCTCAGGTGATTTACATTATCTTTTGGACAAGAGGCTTGTTAACACTTTTTGGCTCTCTTCCTTAATGAATGTTAATTTTGTTTCCCCTGAAGTGTTTTTTTTTTAATCTGCATCTCCTTAAAGCATTAAAGTTACATCTCTATAGAACAAAGGTGCAGTGGGATATAACAAAGAAGGTACTTAACTCAAAGATCTAATGTTGCTAATACCAGGTCTACTACTTGTTTTCTATATACCAACTATATCTAAAAATAAAGGATATGAAAATTTGGCAGCAAGCATTGACCCAAAAAATGAAACCTTTAATCAGTCCTATTCTAAAAGATTTTGACTCCTCGGAAGCTCCTACATTCCTAGGATGTTTTAAGCTTCCTGTGCCTCCTGCGGTCAGGAGGCCTCAAACAATCACATGCGCAGCTGTACGAGTCCTGCAGGCAGGCTAGACAGCCATCGGAGGGGTTTTTGGATTGAAACACTCTTTCAAATGCAGAAGACTAAAGCCCTGAATTGACTTTTTCCAGAAAATGTCAGAAGAGTGGAAAAGCAGAGCACAAAAGCCGGCAGATTTTTGTTGGGGTACGTGCTTAGGAATTTGCAGAGGGTTCCCTGAAGTCTGAGCACGCCTTTCGTATGTCTGCTTCCTTCCTCATGACCTTGTCACGGGCGGGATTCCTCACACTGGCTCCCAGCATCTCACCCTTTTTTATTTTAAATAATTAATTATTTATGTTTAAAATCAGGTGCAGTTCGGTCGCGAGATTCCGAATGCTCTGCCGAAGAATCTAGACAATACAGGGAAGAATGATTACGAGGAGCAAGATTATAAAGGGTAGACAGAATAGTCTTTCCAGAAATGAAGTTAGAGAAAGTGTGGAAAAAGTCATTGGCTTCTCCTGCGGTGGTAAAATCTAATCGGGAGTGTTCCAAGGTCTGAATCTGGTTATGCAGTTTCCCTAAGTCTAAACTAATATCTGAGCTGTTCCAAAACACCTAAAACTTGATTTTTAACATATTGGGCATTTACACTTGTTGAGTCAATGACCGCTGCCATAGTAACAATAACAGTTACTGTAACACAGCAAGAACATAATTATCATATCAATAAGTTGTTTACAGTTACAGGACATCTTTAAAACCACAAAAGAGCAGACATTACTTTGAGGAGTTAAACAAGATGAAAACATCCATGGTTCACAAGTCGCTACATTAGGTACGTTAAGTTTTCTGGAATCATTGGTGAAAAGAAGAACATAAGGAGAGGATAGACAAGCCAAAATAGAGTAAATAGAGTCATTTTCTGGTTGGAGTTTTGCGCTGCCAGCAGCTGTTAGTCCCGCCGGGATCTTGATGTTTCTTTTGCCTCTTCTGCCGGTGGAGCAGCGGCCTTCACCCCGCCCTCTGACACTGGCGCTGTTACGGGGCTGCGAGTGCGGCTGCACTGGGTTCCGTCAGTCAGGCTGGCCCCGCCCGCAGCTTTGTGCACGGCTGTTTCCCGCGCGGTTGGCGGCAGAGAAGTTCCCTTTTTCTTTGTGGCGAATCAGTCTGTCCGGGATCCAAATTGACGAATCTGCACCCTGTGGAAAAATATAAACACTTCCTCGACCCGCAGCAATTCTGGTCGGGATCTTTTTGTTATCTGGAGATCTTTTTGCTTTACCAATGGCTTTTTATTTTACTGTTCCAACGAATCAGCATTTAACTTATTACAAAGAGAACATGTTGTAAAATCTGATGGGGGAAAACTATACTTAATTTCTCCTTTTTTAATTTTTGAATATAACAAAGCACGTGAGGGTAAATGATACAAGATCTGATCACAAGAATTTCCTATAGGAATCTGCCAATCATCAAACATTTGAAAAGCATCAAGTTGTTTTTTTGTTATATGGAATTACAATTTTTGATGGCTCTTTACTGAACAATTTAATAAATCAGTATGCTTGAATTAATCTTTTTAAATTAATATGGCAGTAATTTTTTCTTAGGCAGAGGCCATTGTTCCACCAAGTTGGGATAAGATAAAACTATTTTTTGGGGGGTCATTAGATGGAACCAATGGGCCTTCTTGTCACAAGCATCCTGTAGGTATACATTTTGTGGCAAGAATAATTTAATCTCCTTTTTTGGCCAATATTAATCTTAATTAACTGATCATTTAAAGCCTCCATTCACTTTAACGAAAGCCAACTGTGTCACACTAGTCAACTTTTTCTTTAGAACTGGGATTAGGATTGTTTTTTTTCAGCAATCAAAACAAAAGGCTTTAAAATCTACAAAAGTCAGTTTTAAATGTGGGCATATCCAATTAATATCACCTAATAATTTTTGGAAATCATTTAAAGTTAGTAAAACAATCTTCTCAGCAGCTTTAAAAGGACATTATCAGTTTTAAAACTTTTGGGCAGACCCAAATATAAGAAGCAAGAAAAGCTTTTTTAATGATCTTTTTATAACCCAAATCTGGTCTATAGCCTTTTAGATGACAAGTAACCACTTAATCTTTGCTTGAATACTTCCAGCAACGGGGAGCTCACTATTCACCAAGGTTTTAAACTCTCTCTCACCTCTTACTCTATAGCATTTTTATCCTGCATACCACCTTTTCTAATCCCACCAACTCCTTTTCAGTAGTATATGTTGGCCAGGAGCTGCGCTAGTCTCTCAGCAATGTAAGAAACGTCTTGTCTATTGTCTAACAGCCATGACATTTTATATCTTTAAAAAATCTTTTAAAGGCCTAGAAGCTGCAATTTTTTGCACCCAAAAAGCTAGATCTAGATCCTCTGGGGCTTTTTTTGTCTGGTTTTTCTGTCTGGTAATAAGGTAAAAGCAAAAGCTGTGCTATTTTTTAATTTTAATTGCACAGTTTTAGCAGGTGGCGATATCAAAACTTCAATTTTTTTAGTATAATCAGAATTTACTACACAAGACACTACCGAAATTTTTTGAAAAGAAAGCAAGCTATGCCCCAGCACAAGTCTTACAATGTCCTCAGGCAGGGGACTAGCCACTGGAATCTGAGTCAGGAGCTATTATTATTAAGGTGGTGGAACTGAGGTCCAGGCCTGAGCTACCTGGGGTTGTTTGGTACGGCTTGTTATCTCTGTTTAGCAAGACATTTTGGCAAAAAATGTTCTATTTGGCCTCAAGAGAAACATTTTGCATTTGTAAAGTCCTTTTTATTACGAATATTTTTCTTTTTTTTTTTCTGTTTTTCTTCCTTTTTCTTTTTTTTTTTTTTTTGTTGGGTGAGGCCCCTCCTGAGGGGATTTTATGCAAGGAGCAAGCTCTGTTTTAAAAGCTCTTTTGCTCAAAAATATTGTCACTATCGTTTTCAAACTTAAGCAATGTTCTGGGAGGCTTTGGATATAAAGTGGGGAGTTCTTAAGCCCTGGGGAGGCGCAAGCAGAGGTTGCAGTGGTCGCCTTAAATAAGACAACTTTTTTAAAGGTTTGGTTTGTGTAGAGGGGGAGGGGGCTCTCCAGGGCGCTCGGCCGCTGCGTCCTATAAGCACCCTCCTTCCTCGGGAGGAAGAGTACAGTCTCTCTCCTTTTGTTTGCCAATGGCAGAAAATATGATCTGCGTAATAGGTGGAGACCCACTACGATCCACTGCTATAGTCTCTCCCATAGGCTATCTAACTAACAGCCTCATGACGGGGGTCCAGAACATCTGTAATAATATTTTACAGAGCAAAAGCATTTACAGGCCCATGCAAAGTATAATTAGTTTTTAGCTGTTTTATTACCTTTATCCAAGTATCTAAATCTCTTTTCTGGAAACCAAGGACATTGGTCTCGTAACACGAGCCTTTTAATCTTTAATTTGTCTTTTTTGTTTAACAGTTACAAAATTACTTGTATAAAGAGGTGTCATTGTTTTGAGTCATTGTTACCCGTGTCAGAAAATTAAGAGTTATAGAAAAGTCTGCCTTGACAAAAAGGTTTTACCTTAGCCAAGGGGGGTTTTGTTTTAAACCCTAAGATAGCAGGTTTCTTTTCAACCTCTAGAGCACCAGGTTTCTCTTAAACCCTTTGAACACTTCCCACTCGTCCTCAACCCTGTCTGTCCTACAGGTGGGGTCCGCGGCACCCTGAGTGGGGTCCCTAGCCGTCCCGAACACTCAACACTGGGGGAGTACCCGAAAGTACTCCGGGGGAGCGATTAAGTCACTCCGGGGGTGAGCAACAGAGAGTGCTCCGGGGGGAGCAACAGAGAGTGCTCGCGGGGGGAGCTTTTGCTCCGAGGAACCTACCTTCGAATAGCCTGTTCCGGACACAACTTGCCGGGGTCCAGCCCCGGTGGATCCAGGGAATTCGAAGGGTGGACAGTCGTTGGAGTGGAAAGACTTGTTTGTTTATTAATGTAAGATTAGATTAAGAAACTATAGTGTAGTAAGAAGATTAAGTGGAGGAAGAGGGCTGAATAGCTTGATTTACGCGGAAAGGCCAATAAAATTCCAGACAAGGAATTTGCACCATCTACGTTGGCCACCGGCGCCCGATTGAATATCTAAGGGTGCCTCGCCTTAAAGCTCCCTTTCGTGCGGGTCTTAACAGCCGGGGCAAGTAAGTAGACCTGGCGAGCCTCCGCGCCCCAGATGGAGATTCAGCCTGAAGTTAAAGTAAAGAGCAGAGAGAGGGAAGGGGAGAGAAGAAGAGAGAGAGAGAGACATGGGGGGAGCCAGAGTCCCAAGAAACCAGGCCGAGAGACTAGTTCGAGAAACTGGCCCCCATCCTTTATTGTTCAGAAGGCCTTTTATACTTTTGATAAAACACGGAGATCAATGGGTAACACAAAATTATGTAGCGTTCGCAACCCAGATTCTTTCTGTATATCATTTTGTATACAAAAGGTCTCAGGTGATTTACATTATCTTTTGGCCAAGACGCTTGTTAACACTTTTTGGCTCTTTTCCTTAATGAATGTTAATTTTGTTTCCCCTGAAGTGTTTTTTTTTTTAATCTGCATCTCCTTAAAGATTTAAGTTACATCTCTATAGAACAAAGGTGCAGTGGGATATAACAAAGAAGGTACTTAACTCAAAGATCTAATGTTGCTAATAGCAGGTCTACTACTTGTTTTTCTATATACCAACTATATCTAAAATAAAGGATATGAAAATTTGGCAGCAAGCATTGACCCAAAAAATGAAACCTTTAATCAGTCCTATTCTAAAGATTTTGACTCCTCCGAAGCTCCTACATTCCTAGGATGTTTAAAGCTTCCTGTGCCTCCTGCGGTCAGGAGGCCTCAAACAATCACATGCGCAGCTGTACGAGTCCTGCAGGCAGGCTAGACAGCCATCGGAGGGGTTTTTGGATTGAAACACACTTTCAAATGCAGAAGACTAAAGCCCTGAATTGACTTTTTCCAGAAAATGTCAGAAGAGTGGAAAAGCAGAGCACAAAAGCCGGCAGATTTTTGTTGGGGTACGTGCTTAGGAATTTGCAGAGGGGTCCCCTGAAGTCTGAGCACGCCTTTGCGTATGTCAGCTTCCTTCCTCATGACCTTGTCACGGGCGGGAATCCTCACACTGGCTCCCAGCAGGTGCCGGAACCTGAGGATTCCTCTCCAGTGCTGACATGGATCTTGGGGTACTTCTGGAGTCTCCCCAGGGGAGTCAGTCCTCGTCTCGAGTTGGGGCATGAACGTGCGCTTTCCTCTCGAGCTGTAGCAGCAGAGTCACGATTCCCTTCGCATGGATCAAGAGATCTGTGGCTTTACCTCGAGGCTTTCCCACGAGCTTTCCACGAGGCTTTCCCACAGGGCTGTCCCACGTGCCACCGTGGTGTGAGTGGATCCTCGGCTTGAAGGTCGAGGCAGTGCAGGGAAAACAGGTTTCCCTGGCATGGACTGAGACATCTGGGGGACTCTGGGAATGGTGGCACGACCCTGGAGTTCCTCTCGCCTTTACTGTGCAGAGCGCCTCCTCTTGGGATGCGACGGGAACGCCGGGAATTCTTTCCCGACCACGCAGGGAAATATCCCTGCTCTCGAGCTATGAGGCGGAAACGGGGCTCCTCTGGATGTGGGCGGGACTCTCGTGCTTCCTCTCGAGTGGAGACGGTTATGTTGGGGAACTTCTTGAGTTGCAGCAAGGGTGTGAAGGACCCTTTGGAAAGTCAAGAGGTTAGGTGTGATTAGCCTCGAGACGCCCTCAGCGGAAACGGACCTAATCTCGCCTGGAAGGGAGAACCTCCTGGATTTTCTCGAGGTGGCGGCAGGTGCTCTCGACTTACAATGGGGACCTCAGCGACCCGCTCTGGTGGCCTCAGGAAAGGCCAGTCCCCATGCGAGTTACTCCGGGGCGTTTCGGGATTCCTCTCCCGTCAATGACGGGGCCTAAGACGTTGTGTGGAGTCCTTGCCGGATCCTGAGGATTCCTCTCCAGTGCTGACATGGTCTTGGGGTACTTCTGGAGTCTCCCCAGGGGAGTCAGTCCTCGTCTCGAGTGGGGGCATGCACGTGCGCTTTCCTCCCGAGCTGTAGCAGCAGTGTCACACTTCCCTTTGCGTGGATCAAGGGATCTGTGGCTTTTCCTCGAGGCTTTCCCACGAGGCTTTCCCACGAGGCTTTCCCACAGGGCTGTCCCACGTGCCACCGTGGTGTGAGTGGATCCTCGGCTTCAAAGTCGAGGCAGTGCAGGGAAAACAGGTTTCCCTGGAATGGACTGAGAAATCTCTGGCACTCAGGGAATGGTGTCACGACCCTGGAGATCTCCTCGTGTTTCCTGTGGAGAGCGCCTCCTCTTGAGATGCGACCGGAACGCCGGGAATTCTTTCCCGACCACGCAGGGAAAGGATTCCTCCTCTCGAGCTATGAGGCGGAAACGGTGGCTTCTCTGGATGTGGGCAGGACTCTCGTGCTTCCTCTCGAGTGGAGACGGGTATGTCGGGGAACTTCTTGAGTTGCAGCAAGGGTGTGAAGGACCCTTTGGAAGTTCCAGAGGCCAGGTTGATTAGCTTCGAGACGCCTCCGCGGAAATGGGCCTCATCTCGCCTGGAGGGGAGAACCTCCTGGATTTTCTCGAGTTGCGGCAGGTGCTCTCGACTTATGACGGGGACCTCAGGGACCCGCTCTGGTGGACTCAGGAAAGGCCAGTCCACATGCGCGTTGCTCAGGGGCCTCTCGGGATTCCTCTCCCGTCGATGCCGGGGGCCTACGACCTTGTGTGGATTCTGTGCCGGAATTGAGGATTCCTCTCCAGTGCTGACATGGATCTTGGGGTATTTCTGGAGTCTCCCCAGGGGAGTCAGTCGTAGTCTCAAGTCGGGGCATGAACGTGCGATTTCCTCCAGAGCTGTAGCAGCAGTGTCATGCTTCCCTTCGCGTGGATCAAGGGGTCTGTGGCTTTCCCTCAAGACTTTCCCACGAGGCTTTCCCACGGGGCTTTCCCACGAGGCTTTCCCACAGGGCTGTCCCACGTGCCACCGTGGTGTGAGTCGATCCTCGGCTAGAAAGTCAAGGCAGTGCAGGGGAAAACAGGTTTCCCTGGAATGGACTGAGACATCTGGGGGACTCTGTGAATGGTGGCACGACCCTTGAGTTCCTCTCGCCTTTCCTGTGGAGAGCGCCTCATCTTGAGATGCGACGGGAACGCCGGGAATTCATTCCCAACCACACAGGGAAAGGATCCCTCATCTCGAGCTAGGAGGCGGACACGGGGCTCCTCTGGATGTGGGTGGGACTCTCGTGCTTCCTCTCGAGTGGAGACGGGTATGTCGGGGAACTTCATGAGTTGCAGCAAGGATGTGAATGACCCTTTGGGAAGTTCCAGAGTTTAGGTGTGATTATCCTCGAGACGCCTCAGGGGAAATGGGCCTCATCTCGCCTGGAGGGGAGAACCTCCTGGGATTTTCACGAGTTGCGTCAGGTGCTCTCGACTTACGATGGGGACCTCAGGGACCCGCTCTGGTGGCCCTCAGGAAAGGCCAGTCCCCATGCGAGTTGCTCGGGGGCCTCTCGGGATTCCTCTCTCGTCGATGCCGGGGCCTAAAGACCTTGTGTGGAGTCGGTGCCGGAACCTGAGGATTCCTCTCCAGTGCTGACATGGATCTTGGGGTACTTCTGGAGTCTCCCCAGGGGAGCCAATCGTCGTCTCGAGTGAGGTCATGCACGTGCGCTTTCTTCCCGAGCTGTAGCAGCAGTGTCACGCTTCCCTTCGCTTGGATCAAGGAATCTGAGTCTTTCCCTCGAGGTTTTCCCACGAGGCTTTCCCAAAGGGCTGTCCCACGTGCCACCGTGGTGTGAGTCGATGCTCGGCTTGAAAGTCGAAGCAGTGCAGGGAAAACAGTTTTCCGTGGAATGGACTGAGACATCTGGGGGACTCAGGAAATGGTGGCACGACCCTGGAGTTCCTCTCGCCTTTCCTGTGGAGAGCGCCTCCTCTTGAGATGCGAGGGGAACGCCGGGAATTCTTTCCCGACCACGCAGGGAAAGGATCCCTCCTCTCGAGCTAGTAGACTGAAACGGGGCTCCTCTGGATGTGAGCGGGATTCTCATGCTTGCTCTCAAGTGGAGACGAGTATGTCGGGGAACTTCTTGAGTTGCAGCAAGGGTGTGAATGACCTTTTGGAAGTTCCAGAGGTTAGGTGTGATTAGCCTCGACACGCCTCAGCGAAAATGGGCCTCATCTCGCCTGGAGGGGAACCTCCTGGATTTTCTCGAGTTGCGGCAGGTGCTCTCGACTTACGACAGGGACCTCAGGGACCCGCTCTGATGGCCTCAGAAAAGGCCAGTCCCCATGCGAGTTGCTCGGGGGACTCTCGGGATTCCACTCCCTTAGATGCCTGGGCCTAAGTCCTTTGTGGAGTCGGTGCCGGAACCTGAGGATACCTCTCCAGGCCTGACATGGATCTTGGGGTACTTCTGGAGTCTCCCCAGGGAGTCAGTACTCGTCTCTAAGGGAGGCATGCACGTGCGCTTTCCTCCCGAGCTGTAGCAGCAGTGTCACGCTTCCCTTCGCATGGATCAAGGCATCTGTGGCTTTCCCTCGAGGCTTTCCCACGAGGCTTTCCCCACGAGGCTTCCCACGTGCCACCGTGGTGTGAGTGATGTCATCTCGGCTTGAAAGTCGAGGTAGTACAGGGAAAACAGTTTTCCCTGGAATGGACTGAGACATCTGGGGACTCTGGTGGTGGCACGACCCTGGAGTTCCTTCCGCCTTTCCTGTGGAGA
>NW_017192247.1:0-10376 GCF_001704415.2 Capra hircus
GGGTATGTTGGGTTCTTCTTGAGCTGCAGCAGAGGGTGTGGGATTTGGGGTTCTTCTTGAGCTGGCAAGGTGTTCCGAGGCCGGTGTGATTAGCCTCGAGACGCCTGTGGGAAATGGCTCGATCTCGCTGGAGGGAGAACCTCCTGGATTTTCTCGAGTTGCGGCAGGTGCTCTCGACTTACGACGGGGACCTCAGGGACCCGTTCTGGTGGCCTCAGGAAAGGCCAGTGCCCATGCGAGTTGCTCGGGGGGCCTCTCGGGATTCCTCTCCGTAGATGCAGGGGCCTAAGACCTTGTGTGGAGTCGGTGCCGGAACCTGAGGACTCCTCTCCAGTGCTGACATGGATCTTGGGGTACTTCTGGAGTCTCCCAGGGGAGTCAGTCCTCGTCTCGAGTGGGGCATGCACGTGCGCTTTCCTCAGCTGTAGCAGCAGTGTCACGCTTCCCATCGCGTGGATCAAGGGATCTGTGCCTTTCCCTCCAGGCTTTCCACGAGGCTTTCCCACGAGGCTTTCCCACAGGGCTGTCCCATGTGCCACCGTGGTGTGAATGCATCTTCGCTTGAAAGTGGAGGCAGTGCAGGGAAAACAGTTTTCCCTGGAATGGACTGAGACTTCTGGGGGACTATGGGAATGGTGGCACGACCCTGGAGTTCCTCTCGCCTTTCCTGTGGAGAGCGGCTCCTCTTGAGATGCGACGGCAAAGCCGGAAATTCTTTCCCCACCATGCAGGGAAAGGATCCTCCTCTCGAGCTAGGAGGCGGAAACGGGGCTCCTCTGGATGTGGGCGGGACAATCGTGCTTCCTCTCGAGTGGAGATGGGTATGTCAGGGAACTTCTGGAGTTGCAGCAGGGGGTGTGAAGGGCCCTTTGGAAGTTCCAGAGTTAGGTGTGATTAGCCTCGAGACGCCACATCGGAAATGAGCCTCATCTAGAATGGAGGGGAGAACCTCCTGGTTTTTCTCGAGTGGCGGCAGGTGCTCTCGACTTACGATGGGGACCTCAGGGACCCGCTCTGGTGGCCTCAGGAAAGGCCAGTCCCCATGCGAGTTGCTCGGGGCCTCTCGGGTTTCCTCTCCCGTCAATGCCGGGGCCTAAGACCTTGTGTGGAGTCGGTGTCGGAACCTGAGAATTCCTCTCCAGTGCTGACATGGATCTTGGGGGCTTCTGGTGTCTCCCCAGGGGAGTCAGTCCTCGTCTCGAGTGGGGGTAGGCACGTGCGCTTTCCTCCCGAGCTGTAGCAGCAGTGTCACGCTTCCCTTCTCGTGGATCAAGCGATCTATGGCTTTCCCTCGAGGGCTTTCCCATGAGGCTTTCCCACAGGTCTGTCCCGTGCCACCGTGGTGTGAGTCGAACCTCGGCTTGAAAGTCGAGGCAGTGCAGGGAAAACAGGTTTCCCTGGAATGGACTGAGAAATCTGGGGGACTCTGGGAATGGTGGCACGACCCTGGAGTCCCTCTCGCGCTTTCCTGTGGAGAGCGCCTCCCTTGAGATGCGACGGGAACGCCGGGAATTCTTTGCCGACCACGCAGGGAAAGGACCCCTCCTTTCGAGCTAGAAGTGGAAACGGGGCTCCTCTGGATGTGGGCGGGACTCTCGTGCTTCCTCTCGAGTGGAGACGGGTATGTCGGGGAACTTCTTGAGTTGCAGCAAAGGTGTGAAGGACCCTTTGGAAGTTCCAGAGGTTAGGTGTGATTAGCCTCGAGACGCCTCAGCGGAAATGGGCCTCATCTTGCCTGGAGGGGAGAACCTCCTGGATTTTCTCGAATTGTGCAGCAGGTGCTCTCGACTTACGACGGGGACCTCAGGGACCCGTCTGGTGGCCTCAGGAAAGGCCAGTCCCATGTGAGTTGCTCGGGGGCCTCTCCGGATTCCTCTCCTTCGATGCGCCTAAGACCTTGTGTGGAGTCGGTGCCGGAACCTGAGAATTCCTCTCCAGTGCTGACATGGATCGTTGGGGTACTACTGGAGTCTCCCAGGAGTCAGTCCTCGTCTTGAGTGGGGCATGCACGTGCGCTTTCCTCCGAGCTGTAGCAGCAGTGTCACGCTTCCCTTCGCGTGGATCAAGGGATCTGTGGCTTTCCCTGAGGCTTTCCCACGAGGCTTTCCACAGGGCTGTCCACGTGCCACCGGGTGGTGTAGTTCGATCCTCGGCTTGAAAGTCGAGGCAGTGCAGGGAAAACAGGTTTCCCTGGAATGGACTGAGACATCTGGGGGACTCTGGGAATGGTGGCACGACCCTGGAGTTCCTCTCGCCTTTCCTGTGAGAGCGCCTCCTCCTGAGATGCGATGGAACGCTTGGAATTCTTTGCCGATCACGCAGGAAAGGATTCCACCTCTCGAGCTAGCAGGCGGAATCGGGCTCCTTGGATGTGGGCGGGACTCTCGTGCTTCCTCTCGAGTGGAGACGGGTATGTCGGGGAACTTCTTGAGTTGCAGAAAGGGTGTGAAGGACCCTTTGGAAGTTCCAGGTTAGGTGTGATTAGCCTCGAGCCTCAGCGGAAATGGGCCATCTCGCCCTGGAGGGGAGAACCTCCTGGATTTTCACGAGTTGAGGTGACTTCGACTTACGAGGACCTCAGGGACCTTCTGGTGGCCTCAGGAAAGGCCAGTCCCATGCGAGTTGCTCGGGGGCCTCTCGGGATTCCTCTCCCGTCGATGCCTGGGCCTAAGACCTTGTGTGGAGTCGGTGCCGGAACCTGAGAATTCCTCTGCAGTGCTGACATGGATCTTGGGGTACTTCTGGAGTCTCCCCAGGGGAGTCAGTCCTCGGCTCGAGTGGGGGCATGCACGTGCGCTTTCCTCCCGAGCTGTAACAGCAGTGTCACGCTTCCCTTCGCGTGGATCAAGGGATCTGTGGCTTTCCCTCAAGGCTTTCCCATGCGGCTTTCCCACGTGCTTTCCACAGGGCTGTCCCAGTGCCACCGTGGTGTGAGTCGATCCTCGGCTTGAAAGTCGAGGCAGAGCAGGGAAAACAGGTGTCCCTGGAATGGACTGAGACATCTGGGGGACTCTGGGAATGGTGGCACGACCCTGGAGTATCTCTCGCCTTTCCTGTGGAGATCGCCTCCTCTTGAGATGCGACGGGAACCCCGGGAATTCTTTCCCGAACACGCAGGGAAAGGATCCCTCCTCTCGAGCTAGGATGCGTAATCGGGGCTCCTCTGGATGTGGGCGGGACTCTCGTGCTTCCTCTCGAGTGTAGACGGGTATGTCGCGGAACTTCTTGAGTTGCAGCAAGGGTGTGAAGGACCCTTTGGAAGTTCCAGATGTTAGATGTGATTAGCCTCGAGCCCCCTCAGCGGAAATGGGCCTCATCTCGCCTGGAGGGCGAACCTCCTGGATTTTCTCGAGTTGCGGCAGGTGCTCTCGACTTACGACGGGGACCTCAGGGACCCGCTCTGGTGGCCTCAGGAAAGGCCAGTCCCATGCGAGTTTCTCGGGGGCCTCTCGGATTCCTCTCCCGTCGATGCTGCGGCCTAAGACCTTGTGTGGAGTCGGTGCCGGAACCTGAGTATTCCTCCCTAGTGCTGGCATGGATCATGGGTACTTCTGGAGTCTCCCGAGGGGAGTCAGTCTTCGTCTCGAGTGGGGCATGCACGTGCAATTTCCTCCCGAGCTGTAGCAGCAGTGTCACTCTCCCTTCGCGTGGATCAAGGGATCTGTGGCTTTCGCTTGAGGCTTTCACACGAGGCTTTCCAAGAGGGTTTCCCACGAGGCTTTCACACGAGGCTTTCCAACAGGGCTGTCCCACGTGCCACCGTGGTGTAGTTCGATCGTCGGCTTGAAAGTCGAGGCAGTGCAGGGAAAACAGGTTTCCCTGGAATGGACTGAGACATCTGGGGCGACTCTGGAATGGTGGCACGACCCTGGAGTTCCTCTCGCCTTTCCTGTGGAGAGCGCCTCCTCTTGAGATGCGATGGAACGCTTGGAATTCTTTGCGATCACGCAGGGAAAGGATTCCACCTCTCGAGCTAGCAGGCGAAACGGGGCTCCTCTGGATGTGGGCGGGACTCTCGTGCTTCCTCTCGAGTGGAGACGGGTATGTCGGGGAACTTCTGAGTTGCAGAAAGGGTGTGAAGTACCCTTTGGCAGTTCCAGAGGTTAGGTGTGATTAGCCTCGAGACGCCTCAGCGGAAATGGTCCTCATCTCCCCTGGAGGGGAGAACCTCCTGGATTTTCACGAGTTGTGGCAGGTGGTCTCGACTTACGACGGGGACCTCAGGGACGCGCTCTGGTGGCCTCAGGAAAGGCCAGTTCCCATGCGTGTTGCTCGGGGCCTCTCGGGATTCCTCTCCCGTCGATGCCGGGGCCTAAGACCTTGTGTGGAGTCGGTGCCGGAACCTGAGAATTCCTCTGCAGTGCTGACATGGGTCTTGGGGGACTTCTGGATTCTCCCCAGGGGAGTCAGTCCTCGTCTCGAGTGGGTGGGCATGCACGTGGCCTTTCCTCCGAGCTGTAGCCGCAGTGTCACGCTTCCCTTTGTGTGGATCAAGGGATCTGTGGCTTTCCCTCGAGGCTTTCCCACGAGGCTTTACCTCGAGGCTTTCCAACAGGGCTGTCTCTCAGTGTCACCGTGGTGTAGGTCGATCGTCGGCTTGAAAGTCGAGGCAGTGGCAGGGAAAACAGGTTTCCCTGGAATGGACTGAGAAATCTGCGGGAATCTGGGAATGGTGGCACGACCCTGGAGTCCATCTCGCCTTTCCTGTGGAGAGCGCCTCCTCTTGAGATGCGACGGGAACGCCGGGAAATCTTTCCCGACCACGCAGGGAAAGGACCCCTCATTTCGAGCTAGAAGCGGAAACGGGCTCCTCTGGATGTGGGCGGGACTCTCATGCTTCCTCTCGAGTGGAGACGGGTATGTCAGGGAACTTCTTGAGTTGCAGCAAGGGTGTGAAGGACCCTTTGGAAGTTCCAGAGGTTTAGGTGTGATTAGCCTCGAGACGCCTCTGCGGAAATGGGCCTCATCTCGCCTGGAGGGGAGAACCTCCTGGATTTTTTCGAGTTGCGGCCAGGTGCTCTCGACTTACAATGGGGATCTCAGGGACCCGCTCTGGTTTCCTCAGGAAAGGCCAGTCCCCATGCGAGTTGTTTGGGGGCATCTCGGAATTCCTCTCCCGTCGATGCTGGCGCCTTATACCTTGTGTGGAGTCGGTGCCGGAACCTGAGAATAACTCTCCAGTGCTTACATGGTTCTTGGGGTACTTCTGGAGTCTCCCAGGTGAGTCAGTCCTCATCTCTATTGGGGGCATGTATGTGCACTTTCCTCCAGAGCTGTAGCAGCAGTGTCACGCTTCCCTTCGCGAGGATCCAGGGATCTGTGGCTTTATCTGGAGGCTTTCCCACGATGCTTTTTCATGAGGAATTCCCTACAGGGCTTGTCCCACGTGCCACCGTGGTGTGAGTCGTTCCTCGGGATTGAAAGTCGAGGCAGTGCAGGGAAAACCGGTTTCCCTGGAATGGACTGAGAAATCTGGGGGACTCTGGGAATGGTGGCACCACCCTGGAGTTCCTCTCGCCTTTCCCTGTGGTGAGCGGCTACTCTTGAGATGCGACGGGAACGCCGGGAAATTCTTTCCCGACCACGCAGGGAAAAGGATCCCTCTTCTCGAGCTAGGAGGCGGAAAGGGGGCTCCTCTGGATGTGGGCGGGACAATCGTGCTTTCTCTCGAGTGGAGACGGGTATGTCGCGGCGAACTTCTTGAGTTGCAGCAAGGGTGTGAAGGACCCTTTGGAAGTTCCAGAAGTTAGGTGTGATTAGCCTCGAGACGCCTCACCGGAAATGGGCCTCATCTAGAATGGAGGGGAGAACCTCCTGGTTTTTTCTCGAGTGGCGGCAGGTGCTCTGGACTTACGACGGGGACCTCAGGGACCCGCTCTGGTGGCTCAGAAAAGGCCAGTCCCCATGCGAGTTGCTCGGGGGCCGCTCGGGATTCCTCTCCTGTCGATGCCGTGGACTAAGACCTTGTGTGGATTTGGTGCCGGAACCTGAGGATTCCTCTCCCGTATGACATGGGTCTTGGGGGACTTCTGGAGTCTCCCCAGGGGAGTCAGTTCCTCGTCTCGAGTGGGGGCATGCACGTGGGCTTTCCTCCCGAGCTGTAGCCGCAGTGTCACGCTTCCCTTTGCGAGGATCAAGGGATCTGTGTCTTTCCTCGAGGCTTTCCCATGAGGCTTTACCTCGAGGCTTTCCAACAGGGCTGTCCTCGTGCCACCGTGGTGTAGGTCGATCGTCGGCTTGAAAGTCAAGGCAGTGCAGGGAAAACAGGTTTCCCTGGAATAGACTGAGACATCTGGGGGCTCAGGGAATGGTGGCACGACCCTGGAGTTCCTCTCGCCTTTCCTGTGGAGAGCGCCTCTTCTTGAGATGCGAAGGGAACTCCGGAATTCTTTCCCGACCACGCAGGGAAAGGATCCCTCCTCTCGAGCTAGGAGGCGGAAACGGGGCTCCTAAGGATGAGGGCGGCACTCTCGTGCTTCCTCTCGAGTGGAGACGGGTATGTCGGGGAACTTCTTGAGTTGCAGCAAAGGTGTGAAGGACCCTTTGAAAGTTCCAGGAGTTTAGGTGTGATAAGCCTCGAGACTCCTCAGCGGAAATGGGCCTCATCTCGCCTGGAGGGGAGAACCTCCTGGATTTTCTCGAGTTGCCGCAGGTGCTCTCGGCTTCCGACGGGGACCTCAGGGACACGCTCTAGTGCCCTCAGGAAAGGCCCGTCCCCATGCGAGTTGCTCGTGGGCCTCTAGCGATTCCTCTCCCGTCTATGCCGGGGCCTGAGACATTGTGTGGAGTCGGTGCCGGAACCTGAGGATTCCTCTCCAGTTCTGACATGGATCTTGGGGTACTTCTGGAGTCTCCCAGGGGAGTCAGTCCTCGTCGCGAGTGTGGCGTGCACGTGCGCTTTCCTCCGAGCTTTAGCAGCAGTGTCACGGCTTCCCTTTGCGTGGATCCAGGGATCTGTGGCTTTCTCAGTAGGCTTTCCCACGAGGCTTTCCCACTAGGCTTTTCACAGGGCTTCTCCCTCGTGCCACCGAGTTCTGAGTCGATCCTCGGCTTGGAAAGTCGAGGCATTGCGGGGGAAAACAGGTTTCCCTGGAATCGACTGAGACATCTGGGGGCTCTGGGAATGGTGGCACGACCCTGAGTTCCTCTCGCCTTTCCTGTGGAGAGCGCCTCTTCTTGAGATGGGACGGGAACGCCGGAATTCTTTCCCGACCACGAAGGGAAAGGATCCCTCCTCTCGAGCTATGAGGCTGAAACGGGGCTCTTCTGGTTGTGGGCGGGACTCTCGTGCTTCCTTTCGAGTGGAAACGGGTATGTTTGGGAACTTCTTGAGTTGGCAGCAATGGTGTGAAGGGCCCTTTGGAAGTTCCAGAGGTTAAGGTGTGATTAGCCTCGAGATGCCTCAGCGCAAATGGGTCTCATCTCGCCTGGAGGGGAGAACCTCTTGGATTTTCTCGAGTTGCGCCAGGTGCTCTCGACTTACGACGGGGACCTCAGGGACCCGCTTTGGTGGCCTCAGGAAAGGCCAGTCCCCATGCAAGTTGCTCGGGAGCCTCTCGTGATGTCTCTCCCTCTCCAAAGCTGTCTTGGATCTTGACTGGCCTTTCCTGAAGGGCCACCAGAGCGGGTCCCTGCGGTCCCCATTGTAAGTCGAGAGCACCTGCCGCAACTGGAGAAAATCAAGGATGTTCTCCCCTCCAGGCAAAATGAAGCCTATTTCCGCTGACACATCTCAAGGCTAAGCACACTTAAAACTTTGGAACTTCCAAAGGGTCCTTCACACCCTTGCTGCAAATCAAGAAGTTCCCCGACATACCCGTCTGCACTTAAGAGGAAGCACGATAGTTCCGCCCACATCCAGAGGAGCCCCGTTTCCGCCTCATAGCTCGAGAGGAGGGATCCTTTCCCTTCGAGGTCGGGAAAGAATTCCCGGCGTTTCTCGTCGCATCTCAAGAGGAGGCGCTCTCCACAGGAAAGGCGAGAGGAACTCCAGGGACATGCCACCATTCTCCGAGTCCCCCAGATGTCTCAGTCCATTCCAGGGAAACCTGTTTCCCCGCACTGACTCGACTTTCAAGCCGAGGATCGACTCACACCACTGTGGCACGTGGGACAGCCCTGTGGCAAAGCCTCGTGGGAAAGCTCGTGGGAAAGCTCGAGGGAAAGCCACAGATACCTTGATCCACGAGATGGGAAGCGCGACACTGCTGCTACCGCTCGGGAGGAAAGCGCACGTGCATGACCCCAGTCGAGCCGAGGACTGACGCAAGCTTGGGAGACTCCAGAAGTACGCCAAGATCCATGTCAGCACTGGAGAGGAATCCTCAGGTTCCGGTCCCGACTCCACACAAGGTCTTAGGCCCCGGCATCGACGGGAGAGGAATCCTGAGAGGCCCCCTAGCACCTCGCATGGGGACTGGCCTTTCCTGAGGTCACCAGAGCGGGTCCCTGATGTCTCCGTCGTAACTCGAGGGCACCTGACGCAACTCGAGAAAATCCAGGAGGTTCTCCCCTGCAGGCGAGATGAGGCCCGTTTCCACTGAGGTGTCTCGAGGCTAATCACACGTGAACTCTGGAACTTCAAAAGGGTCTTTCACAGTCATGCTGTAACTCAAGAAGTTCCCCGACATACCCGTCTCCACTCAAGAGGAAACACGAGGGTCCCGGCCACATCCAGAGGAGCTCCGTTTCCGGCTCGTAGCTCGAGATGAGGGATCCTTTCCCTACATGGTCGGGAAAGAATTTCCGGAATTCCCATCGCATCTCAAGAGGAGGCGCTCTCCAAAGGAAAGGGGAGAGGAACTGCAGGGTCGTGCCACCATTCCAAGACCCCCAGATGTCTCAGTCCATTCCACAGGAACCTGTTTTCCCTGCACTGCCTCGGCTTTCACGCCGAGGATCGACTCCACCACCGAGACACGTGGGACAGCCCTGTGGGAGAGCCTCGTGGGAAAGACTCGAGGGAAAGTCACAATCCCTTGGTCCACGCAAGCAGAAGCATGACACTGCTGCTACAGCATGGGAGGAAAGGGCACACTCATGCCCCCTCGAGACGAGGCCTGAATCCCTGGGGAGACTCCAGAGGTACCCCAAGATCCATGTCAGCACTGGAAAGGAATCCTCAGGTTCCGGCACCGACTGCACACAAGGTCTTAGGCCCGACATCGAAGGGAGAGGAATCCCGAGAGGCCCCCGAGCAACTCGCATGGGGACTGGCCTTTCCTCAGGCGAACAAAGCGGGTCCTTGAGGTCCAGGTCGTAAGTCGAGAGCACCTGCCGCAACTCGAGAAAATCCAGGAGGTTCTCCCCTCCAGGTGAGATGAGGCCCATTTCCGCTGAGGCGTCTCGAGGCTAATCACACCTAAACTCTCGAACTTACAAAGAGTCCTTCACACCCTTGCTTCAACTCAAGAAGTTCCCCAACATACCCGTCGCCACTTGAGAGGAAGCACAAGAATCCCGCCATATCCAGTGGAGCCCCTTCTCTGCCTCATAGCTCGAGAGGAGGGATCCTTTCAGTGCGTGGTCGGGAAAGAATTCCCTGCATTCCCATCGCATCTGAAGAGGAGGCGCTCTCCACAGGAAAGGCGAGAGGAACTCCAGGGTCGTGCCACCATTCCAGAGTCCCCAAGATGTCTCAGTCCATTCCAGGGAAAACTGTTTTCCTGGCACTGCCTCCACTTTCAAGCCGAGGATCGACTCACACCACGGTTGCACGAGGGAAAGCCCTGTGGGAAAGCCTCGTGGAAAGCGTCGTGGTAAACCCTCGAGGGAAAGCCACTGATCCCTTGTTCCACGCGAAGGGAAGCGTGACAATGCTGCTAGAGCTCGGAGGAAAGCGCACGTGCATACCCAAACTCGAGACCAGGACTGACTCCCCTGGGGAGACTCCAGAAGTACCCAAGATCCATGTCAGCACTGGAGAGGAATCCTCAGGTTCCAGCACCGACTCCACACAAGGTCTTAGGCCCGGCATCGTCGGGAGAGGAATCCCGAGAGGCCCCCGAGCAACTCGCATGGGGACTGGCCTTTCCTAAGGCCAACAGAGCGGGTCCCTATTGTGCCTTTGTAAGTTGAGAGCACCTGCCGCAACTCGAGAAAATCCAGGAGGTTCTCACCTCCAGGCAGATGAGGCCCATTTCCGCTGAGGCGTCTCGAGGCTAATCACACATAACCTCTGAAACTTCCAAAGGGTCCTTCACACCCCTGCTGCAACTTAAGAAGTTCCCAGATAAACCCATCTCCACTCGAGAGGAAGCACGAGAGTCCGCCCACATCCAGAGGAGCCCGTTTCCGCCTCCTAGCTCGAGAGGAGGGATCCGTTCCCTGCGTGGTCGGAAAGAATTCCCGGGCGTTCCCGTCGCATCTCAAAAAGA
>NW_017192248.1:0-10375 GCF_001704415.2 Capra hircus
GACGATGACTGGGTGCCTTCCTGGGTTCAGCTCCGTGAGGGGCCTTTCACTCAGAGTAGGTCCCATGCCTCTTGGGGAGGAAGTGGGGCCCGCTTGCCTCCAAATTGCCAAAGGCTGGAACAAAGCTAGTTCTATCAGAGGTAAGAAAAGAGCAATTGGATGGATGTGGGAAGCTGTTGCTGGGCCGCACTGCTTCAGGCCCCCCACCCTCCGCCCCCGAGAGAAACAGGCGCCCTGTGGCCCCTAGTCCTGGATGCAGTTTCACACATAGAATGTGTCCCCATAGGAGCCAAGAATTTCCTGACAGACCTAGGCTCACTAGAGCTCTCCTACAGAGCAAAGGGGATGGGACAGATGTGTGGCTGTGGCTCTGCCTTTCCTGGAGTGTGGAGCCGCTCCCTATGGGCCCGGGCCCAGGGGAAATTGCCCCTGAATAATGACCTCCAAGAAGCGCTTTTCCAACTGGCTGAGACGTGGAGTTCTCAGGATGCAGGGAAAGCGAGTGTCCTTCGGGGAAGCAAAGGCAGTCACCTGTTATCATGACTTACTAGAATAGTAGGTACCTTCTCCGGTTGGGCAGAGGCCTTCCCTACCTGATCTGAAAAGAAAATGAAGTAGCTCGCTGATTTGAGAAATAATTCCCAGACTTGGGTTTCCAACCAGTATAGAATCCGACAATGGCCCTGTCTTTGTAGCCGCGTTAATTAACAGGTATGTGAAGCTCTAAATATCAGTGGAAATTACATACAGCATATAGGCCCCAGTGTTCTGGAATGGTGGAAAGAACCAAACTCTTGAAGAAACACTTTCAAAATGGATCATAGAGACTGACTGTACATGGATGGCTTGCTTCCGGCAGACTTACTCATATTACGGGTAACCGCACGTTCCCACAGTTGTTGTCCTAATGAAATTTTCTATGGGAGACCCCCTCCCACAGTGAGGCAGGTGTTAGCAGATTTGCCACAAGTAAGGGGTGGGATTTCACAGCAGATGGAACAATTAGGTAAGGTAATAAATCAGGTAACTAAGTTTGTATAAAAAAGAATCTCATTCCCCCTTGAGGAACAGATTCATGAATTTTGTGCTCAGTGATCAGGTGTGGCTCAATGACTGGAAACACAATTCCTTGGCCTGACATCGGAAAGGTCCTTATACTGTTGTTTAGCCACAATTCTGAAAGAGATGGGAATACCAGACCACCTAACCTGCCCTTGAGAAATCTGGATGAAGGTCAGGAAGCAACAGTTAGAGCAGGACATGGAACAACAGACTGGTTCCAAAAAGGAAAAGGAGTATGTCAAGGCTGTATATTGTCACCCTGTTTATTTAACTTATATGCAGAGTACATCATGAAACATGCTGGGATGGAAGATACATGAACTGGAATCAAGATTGCCCGGTAGAAATATCAATAACTTAGATATGCAGATGACACCACCATTATGGCAGAACGTGAAGAGGAAAGGGTATGTCGGGGAACTTCTTGAGTTGCAGCAAGGGTGTGAAGGACCCTTTGGAAGTTCCAGAGGTTAGGTGTGGTTAGTCTCGAGATGCCTCAGCAGAAATGGGCCTCATGTCGCCTGGAATGGAGAGGCTCCTGGATATTTCCGAGTTTCAGCAGGTGCTCTCCTTGTGTGGAGTCGGGGCCGGAAGCTGAGGATTCCTCTCCAGTGCTGACATGGATTTTGGGGTACTTCTGGAGTCTCCACAAGGGAGTCAGGCCTCGTCTCGAGTGGGGCATGAGCGTGCCCTTTCCTCCCATGCTGTAGCAGCAGTGTCACGCTTCCCCTTGCGTGGACCAAGGGATCTGTGGTTTTGCCTCGAGTCTTTCCCACGAGCTTTCCCACAGGGCTGTCCCACGTGTCACGGTGGTGTGAGTCGATCCTCGGCGTGAAAGCCGAGGCAGTGCAGGGAAAACAGGTTCCTGTGGAACGGACTGACACATCTGGGGGAGTCTTGGAATGGTGGCACGACCCTGCAGTTCCTCTCCCTTTCCTTTGGAGAGCGCCTCCCTTGAGATGCGATGGGAATGCCGGGAATTCTTTCCCGACCAAGCAGGGAAAGGATCCCTCATCTCGAGGTACGAGCCGGAAACGGAGCTCCTCAGGATGTGGCCGGACCATCGTGCTTCCTCTTGAGTGGATACGGGTGTGTCGGGGAACTTCTTGAGTTGCAGCTTGACTGTGAAAGACTCTTTGGAAGTTCCAGAGGTCACGTGTGATTAGCCTCGAGACACCTCAGTGAAAACGGGCCTCATCTCGCCTGCAGGGGAGAACCTCCTGTATTTTACCGAGTTTCGGCAGGTGCTCTCGACTTACGACGGGGACTTCAGGGACCCGTTCCGGCGGCCACAGGAAAGACCAGTCCCCATGCGTGTTGCTATGGGGCCTCTCATGATTCCACTCCCGTCGATGCCGGGGCCTAAGACCTTTTGTGGAGTCGGGGCCGGAACCTGAGGATTCCTCTCCAGGGCTGACATGCATCTTGGGGTACTTCTGGAGTCTCCCAGGGAGTCAGTCCTCGTCTCGAGTGGGGGCATGCACGTGCGCTTTCCTCCCGTGCTGTAGCAGCAGTGTCACGCTTCCCGTCGCGTGGATCAAGGGATCTGTGGCTTTCCCTCGAGGCTTTACCACGAGGCTTTCATACAGGGCTGTCCCACGTGCCATCGTGGTGTGAGTCGATCCTCGGCGTGAAAGTCGAAGCAGTGCAGGGGAAAACAGGATCCTCTGGAATGGACTGAGACATCTGCGGACTATTGGAATGGTGGCACGACCCTGGAGTACCTCTCGCCTTTCCTATTGAGAGCCCTTGCTCTTGAGATGCCACCGGGAACGCCGAAAAAAACTTTCCTGACAAAGCAGGATAGGATTCTTCATTACGAGCTGCCAGGCGGAAACGGGGTTCCTCTGAATGTGAGTCTCTCCAGGGGAGTCAGTCCTTGTCTCGAGTGGGGCATGCACGTGCCCTTTCCTCCCGAGCTGTAGCAGCAGTGTCACACTTCCCTTCGCGTGGATCAAGGGATCAGGGGCTTTCCCTCGAGGCTTTCCCATGAGGCTTTCCCACGCGGCTTTCCCACAGGGCTGTCCCACGTACCAGCGTGGTGTGAGTCGATCCTCGGCTTGAAAGTCGAGGCAGTGCAGGGAAAACAGGTTTCCCTGGAATGGACTGAGACATCTGGGGGACTCTGGGAATGGTGGCACGGCCCTGAAGTTCCTCACGCCTTTCCTGTGGAGAGCGCCTCCTCTTGAGATGCGACGGGAACGCCGGGAATCTTTTCCGACCACGCAGGGAATGGATCCCTCCTCTCGAGCTATGAGGTGGAAATGGGGTTCCTCTGGATGTGGGCGGGACTCTGGTGCTTCCTCTCGAGTGGAGACGGGTATGTTGGGGATCTTCTTGAGTTGCAGCAAGGGTGTGAAGGACCCTTTGGAATTTCCAGAGGTTAGGTTTGATTTGCCTCGAGATGCCTCAGCGCAAATGGGCCTCATCTCGCCTGGAGGGGACAACCTCCTGGATTTTCTCGAGTTGCGGCAGGGGCTCTCAACTTACAACGGGGACCTCAGGGTCCCGCTCTGGTGGCCTTAGGAAAGGCCAGTGCCCATGTGAGGTGCTCGGGGGCCTATCGGGATTCCTCTCCCGTCGATGCCCGGGCCTAAGACCTTGTGTGGAGTCCGGTGCCGGAACCTGAGGATTCCTCTCCAGTGGCTGACATGGATCTTGGGGTACGTCTGGAGTCTCCCCAGGGGAGTCAGTCCTCGTCTCGAGTGGGGGCATGCACGTTCCCTTTCCTCCCGAGCTGTAGCAGCGGTGTCACGCTTCCCTTCGCGTGGATCAAGGGATCTGTGGCTTTCCCTTGAGGCTTTCCTACGAGGCTTTCCCACAGGGCTGTCCCACGGACCACCGTGGTGTGAGTCGATCCTCAGCTTGAAAGTCGAGGCAGTGCAGGGAAAACAGGTTTCCCTGGAATGGACTGAGATATCTGAGGGACTCTGGGAATGGTGGCACGACCCTGGAGTTCCTCTCGCCTTTCCTGTGGAGAGCGCCTCCTCTTGAGATGCGACGGGAAACGCCGGGAATTCTTTCCCGACCACACAGGGAAAGGATCCCTCCTCTCGAGCTAGGAGGCGGAAACGGGGCTCCTCTGGATGTGGGCGGGACTCTCGTGCTTCCTCTCGAGTGGAGCCGGATATGTCGGGGAATTACTTGAGTTGCAGCAAGGGTGTGAAGGACTCTTTGGAAGTTCCAGAGGTTAGGTGTGATTAGCCTCGAGACACCTCAGCGAAAAATGGGCCTCATCTCGACTGGAGGGGAGAACCTCCTGAATTTTCTCGAGTTGCAGTAGGTGCTCTCGACTTACGACGGGGACCTCAGAGTCCCGCACTGGTGGCCTCAGGAAAGGCCAGTCCCCATGCGAGTTTTCTCGGGGCCTCTCGGGATTCCTGTCCCGTTGATGCTGTGGCCTAAGACCTTGTGTGGAGAAAGTGCCGGAAGCTGAGGATTCCTCACTATTGCTTACATTGACCTTGGGGTACTTCTGGAGTCTCCCCAGGGAAGTCAGTCCTCGTCTCGAGTGGGGGCATGCACGTGCGCTTTCCTCCCGATCTGTTCCAGCAGTGTCACCCTTCCATTCACGGTGGATCAAGGGATCTGTGGCTTTCCCTCGAGGCTTTCCCACGAGGATTTCACACGAGGCTTTCCACAGGGCTGACCCACGTGCCACCGTGGTGTGAGTCGATCCTCGGCTGCAAGTCGAGTCAGTGCAGGGAAAACAGGTTTCCCTGGAATGCACTGAGACATTGGGGACTGTGGGAATGGTGGCACGATCCTGGAGTTCCTCTCGCCATTCCTGTGGAGAGCGCCTCCTCTTGAAATGCGACGGAACACTGGAATTCTTTCCCGAACACGCAGGGAAAGGATCCCTCCTCTCTAGCTAGGAGGCGCAAACGGGGCTCCTCTGGATGTGGGCAGGACTCTCGTGCTTCCTCTCGAGTGGAGACGGGTATGTCGGGCAACTTCTTGAGTTGCAGCAAGGTTGTGAAGTACCCTTTGGAAGTTGCAGAGGTTAGGTCTCATTACCCTGAGACGCCTCAGCACAAATGCGACTTATCTCGCCTGGAGGGGAAAACCTCCTGGATTTTCTCGAGATGCAGCAGGTGCTCTCGACTTACGACGGGGACCTCAGGGTCCAGCTCTGGTGGCCTCACGAAAGGCCAGTCCCCATGCGAGTTGCTCGCGGGCCTCTCGGGATTCCACTCCCGTCGATGCTGGGTCCTAAGACCTTGTCTGGAGTCAGTGCTGGAACCTGAGGATTCCTCTCCAGTGCCGACATGGATCTTGGGGGTACTTCTGGAGTCTCCCCAGGGAAGTCAGTCCTCGTCTCGAGTGGGGGCATGCACGGGCGCTTTCCTCCCGAGCTGTAGCAGCAGTGTCACGCTTCCCTTTGCGTGGATCAAGGGATCTGTGACTTTCGCTCGAGGCTTTCCCACGAGGCTTTCCCACAGGGCTGTCCCACGTGCCACCGTGGTGTGAGTCGATCCTCGGCTTGAAAGTCCGAGGCAGTGCAGGGAAAACAGGTTTTCCTCGAATGAACTGAGATATCTGGGGACTCTGGGAATGGTGGTAAGACTGTGGGGTTCCTCTCGTCTTTCCTGTGGAGAGCGCCTCCTCTTGAGATGCGACGGGAACGCCGGGAATTTTTTCCCGAACACACAGGGAAAGGATTCCTCCTCTCCAACTAGGAGGCGGAAACGGGGCTCTTCTGGATGTGGGCGGGACTCTCGTGCTTCCTCTCGAGTGTAGACGGTATGTCGGGGAACTTCTTGAGTTGCAGCAAGGGTGTGAAGGACCCTTTGGAAGTTCCAGGGTTCAGGTGTGATTAGCCTGGAGACGCCTCAGCGGAAATGGGCCTCATCTCGCCTGGAGGGGAGAACCTCCTGGATTTTCTCGAGTTGCGGCAGGTGCTCTCGACTTACGACGGGGACCTCAGGGACCCGCTCTGGTGGCTTCAGGAAAGGCCAGTCCCCATGCGAGTTGCTCGGAGGCCTCTCGGGATTCCTCTCCCGTTGATGCTGTGGCCTAAGACCTTGTGTGTAGATAGTCCCGGAAGCTGAGGATTCCTCACCATTGCTGACATGGATGTTGGGGTACTTCTGGAGTCTCCCCACGGGAGTCAGTCCTCGTCTTGAGTGTGGGCATGCACGTGCGCTTTCCTTCCGAGCTGTAGCAGCAGTGTCACGCTTCCCTTCAGGTCGATCAAGGGATCTGTGCCTTTCCCTCGAGGCTATCCCACGAGGCTTTCCCACGAGGCTTTCCCACAGGGCTGTCCCACGTGCCACCGTCGTGTGAGTTGATCCCGTCTTGAAAGTCGAGGCAGTGCAGGGAAAACAGGTTTCCCTGGAATGGACTGAGACATCTGCGGGACTCTGGGAATGGTGGCACGACCCTGGATTTCCTCTCGCCTTTCCTGTGGAGAGTGCCTCCTCTTGAGATGCGACGGGAACGCCAGGAATTCTTCCTGACCACGCAGGGAAAGGATCCCTCCTCTCGAGCTAGGAGGCGGAAACGGGGCTCCTCTGGATGTGGGCGGGACTCTCGTGCTTCCTCTCGAGTGGAGACGGGTAATGTCGGGCAACTTCTTGAGTTGCAGCAAGGTTGTGAAGGACCCTTTGGAAGTTGCAGAGGTTAGGTCTGATTACCCTGAGACGCCTCAGCAAAAATGCGCCTCATTTCGCCTGGAGGGGAGAACCTCCTGAATTTTCTCGAGTTGCGGCAGGTGCTCTCGACTTACGACGGGACCTCAGAGTCCCGCTCTGGTGGCCTCAGGAAAGGCCAAGTCCCCATGCGAGTGGCTCGGGGGCCTCTCGGGATTCCACTCCCGTCGATGCTGGGTCCTAAGACCTTGTGTGGTGTCAGTGCCCGAACCTGAGGATTCCTCTCCAGTGCCGACATGGATCTTGGGGTACTTCTGGAGTCTCCCCAGGGAAGTCAGTCCTCGTCTCGAGTGGTGGCGTCACGGGCGATTTCCTCCCGAGCTCTAGCAGCAGTGTCACGCTTCCCTTCGCGTGGATCAAGGGATCTGTGACTTTCACTCGAGGCTTTCCCATGAGGCTTTCCCACGAGGCTTTCCCACAGGGCTGTCCCACGTGCCACCGTGGTGTGAGTCGGTCCTCGGCTTGAAAGTCGAGGGCAGTTCAGGGAAAACAGGTTTCCATGGAATAGACTGAGACATCTGGGGGACTCTGGAATGGTGGCACGACCCTGGAGTTTCTCTCGCCTTTCCTGTGGAGAGCGCCTCCTCTTGAGATGCGACGGGAACGCCGGGAATTCTTTCCCGAACACACAGGGAAAGTATCCCTCCTCTCGAGCTATGAGATGGAAACAGTGCTACTCTGGGATGTGGGCGGAACGCTAGTGCTACCTCTCTAGTGGAGACGGGTATGTCGTAGAACTTCTTGAGTTGCAGCAAGGGTGTGAAGAACCCTTTGAAATTCCAGAGTTTAGGTGTGATAAGCCTCGAGACGCCTAAGCGGAAATGGGCCTCATCTTGCCTGGAGCGGAGAACCTCCTGGATTTCCTCGAGTTGCGACAGGTACTCTCGACTTATCGACGGGGACCTCAGGGACCCACTCTGGTGGCCTCAGGAAAGGCGAGTCCCCATGCGAGTTGCTCAGGGGGCCTCTCGGGATCTATTCCCGTCGATCCTGGGGCCTAAGACCTTGTGTGGAGTCAGTGCCGGAACCTGAGGATTCCTCTCCAGTGCTGACATGGATCTTGGGGTACTTCTGGAGTCTCGCCAGGGGCGTCAATCCTGGTCTCGATTGGGGGCATGCACGTGCGATTTCCTCCCGAGCTGTAGCAGCAGTGTAGCGCTTCCCTTCGCGTGGATCAAGGGATCTGTGGCTTTCCCTCGAGGCTTTCCCACGAGGCTTTCCCACAGCGGCTGTCCCACGTGCCACCGTGGTGTGAGTCGATCCTCGGCTTGAAAGTCGAGGCAGTGCAGGGAAAACAGGTTTCCCTGGAATGGACTGAGACATCTGGGGCACTCTGGGAATGGTGGCACGACCATCGAGTTTCTCTCGCCTTTCCTCTGGAGAGCGCCTCCTCTTGAGATGCAACGGGAACCCCGGAATTCTTTCCCGACCACGAAGGGAAAGGATCCCTCCTCTGCGAGCCTAGAAGGCGGAAACGGGGCTCCTCAAGATGTGGGGGGAACTCTCATGCTTTCCTCTCGAGTGGAGACGGGTATGTCGGGGACTTCTTGAGTTGCAGCAAGGGTGTGAAGGACCCTTTGGGAGTTCCAGAAGTTAGGTGTGATTAGCCTCGAGACGCCTCAGCGGAAATGGGCCTCATCTCGCCTGGAGTGGAGAACGTCCTGGGATTTTCTCGAGTTGCGGCAGGTGCTCTCGACTTACTTCGGGGACCTCAGGGACCCGCTCTGGTGGCCTCAGGAAAGGCCAATCCCCATGCGAGTTGCTCGGGATCATCTCAGGATTCCTCTCCCGTCGATGCCGGGGCCTAAGACCTTGTGTGGAGTCGCTGCCGGAACCTGAGGATTCCTCTCCAGTGCTGACATGGATTTGGGGTATTTCTGGATCTCCCCAGGGGAAGTCAGTCCTCGTCTCGAGTGGCGGGCATGCACGTGCGCTTTCCTCCCGAGTTGTAGCAGCAGTGTTACGCCTTCCCTTCGCGTGGATCAAGGGATCTGTGGCTTTCCCTCGAGGCTTTCCCACGAGGCTTTCCCACAGGCTGTCCCACGTGCCACCGTTGTGTGAGTCGATCCTCGGCTTGAAAGTCGAGGCAGTGCAGGGAAAACAGGTTTCCCTGGAATGGACTGAGACATCTGGGGGACTCTGGAATGGTGGCACGACCCTGGAGTTCCTCTCGCCTTTCCTGTGGAGAGCGCCTCCTCTTGAGATGCGCCGGGAACGCGGGAATTCTTTCCCGACCACGCAGGGAAAGGATCCCTCCTCTCGAGCTAGGAGGCGGAAACGGGGCTCCTCTGGATGTGGGCGGGACTCTCGTGCTTCCTCTCGAGTGGAGACGGGTATGTCGGGGAACTTCTTGAGTTGCAGCAAGGGTGTGAAGGACCCTTTGGAAGTTCCAGAGGTTAGGTGTGATTAGCCTCGAGAACGCCTCAGCGGAAATGGGCCTCATCTCCCCTGGAGGGGAGAACCTCCTGGATTTTCTCGAGTTGCGGCAGGTGCTCTCGACTTACGACGGGGACCTCAGGGACCCGCTCTGGTGGCCTCAGGAAAGGCCAGTCCCCATGCGAGTTGCTCGGGGGCCTCTCAGGATTCCTCTCCCTTCGATGCCGGGGCCTAAGACCTTGTGTGGAGTCGGTGCCGGAACCTGGATTCCTCTCCAGTGCTGACATGGATCTTGGGGTACTTCTGGAGTCTCCCCAGGGGAGTCAGTCCTCGTCTCGAGTGGGGGCATGCACGTGCGCTTTCCTCCCGAGCTGTAGCAGCAGTGTCACGCTTCCCTTCGCGTGGATCAAGGGATCTGTGGCTTTTCCCTCGAGGCTTTCCCACGAGGCTTTCCCACAGGGCTGTCCCACGTGCCACCGTGGTGTGAGTCGATCCTCGGCTTGAAAGTCGAGGAGTGCAGGGAAAACAGGTTTCCCTGGAATGGACTGAGACATCTGGGGACTCTGGGAATGGTGGCACGACCTGGAGTTCCTCTCGCCTTTCCTGTGGAGAGCGCCTCCTCTTGAGATGCGACGGGAACGCCGGGAATTCTTCCGACCACGCAGGGAAAGGATCCCTCCTCTCGATAGGGGCGGAAACGGGGCTCCTCTGGATGTGGGCGGGACTCTCGTGCTTCCTCTCGAGTGGAGACGGGTATGTCGGGGAACTTCTTGAGTTGCAGCAAGGGTGTGAAGGACCCTTTGGAAGTTCCAGAGGTTAGGTGTGATTAGCCTCGAGAAGCCTCAGCGGAAATGGGCCTCATCTCGCCTGGAGGGGAGAACCTCCTGAATTTTCTCGAGTTGCGGCAGGTGCTCTCGACTTACGACGGGACCTCAGGGACCCGCTCTGGTGGCCTCAGAAAAGGCCAGTCCCCCATGCAAGTTGCTCGGGGGCAACCCAGGATTCCTCTCCCGTCGATGCCGGGGCCTAAGATCTTGTGTGGAGTCGGTTCCGGAACCTGAGGATTCCTCTCCAGTGCTGACATGGATCTTGGGGTACTTCTGGAGTCTCCCCAGGGGAGTCAGTCCTCGTCTCGAGTGGAGGCATGCACGTGCGCTTCCTCCCGAGCTGTAGCAGCAGTGTCCACGCTTCCTTCGCGTGGATCAAGGGATCTGTGGCTTTCCCTCGAGGGCTTTCCCACGAGGCTTTCCCCCACGAGGCTTTCCCTCAGGGCTGTCCCACGTGCC
>NW_017192249.1:0-10375 GCF_001704415.2 Capra hircus
GGCTAAGAACTCCCCACTTTATATCAAAGCCTCCCAGAACATTGCTTAAGTTTGAAAACGAATATTTTTGAGCAAAAGAGCTTTTAAAACAGCTTGCTCCTTGCATAAAATCCCCTCAGGAGGGCCTCATCCAAAAAGCTTGCTCCTTGCATAAAATCCCCTCAGGAGGGGCCTCATCCAAAAAAAAAAAAAAGGAAGAAAAACAAACAAAAAAAAATATTCGTAATAAAAAGGACTTTACAAATGCAAGGTGTTTCTCTTGAGGCCAAATAGAACATTTTTTGCCAAAATGTCCTGCTAAACAGAGATAACAAGCCGTACCAAACAACCCCAGGTAGCTCAGGCCTGGACCTCAGTTCCACCACCTTAATAATAATAACTCCTGACTCAGATTCCAGTGGCTAGTCCCCTGCCTGAGGACATTGTAAGACTTGTGCTGGGGCATAGCTTGCTTTCTTTTCAAGAAATTTCGGTAGTGTCTTGTGTAGTAAATTCTGATTATACTGAAAAAATTGAAGTTTTGATCTCGCCACCTGCTAAAACTGTGCAATTAATAATAATAAAAAAAATAGCACAGCTTTTGCTTTTACCTTATTACCAAACAGAAAAACCAGACAAAAAAAGCCCCAGAGGATCTAGATCTAGCTTTTTGGGTGCAAAAAATTGCAGCTTCTAGGCCTTTAAAAGATTTTTTAATTCAAAGATATAAAATGTCATGGCTGTTAGACAATAGACAAGATGTTTCTTACATTGCTGAGAGACTAGCGCAGCTCCTGGCCAACATATATTACTGAAAAGGAGTTGGTGGGATTAGAAAAGGTGGTATGCAGGATAAAAATGCTATAGAGTAAGAGGTGAGAGAGTTTAAAACCTTGGTGAATAGTGAGCTCCCCGTTGCTGGAAGTATTCAAGCAAAGATTAAATGGTTACTTGTCATCTAAAAGGCTATAGACCAGATTTGGGTTATAAAAAGATCATTAAAAAAGCTTATAAAGATATTGTGTAACACCTCTTTTCTTCTTATATTTAGGTCTGCCAAAAGTTTTAAAATTGATAATGTCCTTTTAAAGCTGCTGAGAGATTGTTTACTAACTTTAAATGATTTCCAAAAATTATTAGGTGATATTAATTGGATATGCCCACATTTAAAACTGACTTCTGTAGATTTAAAGCCTTTTGTTTGATTGCTAAAAAAAAAAAAAACAATCCTAATCCCAGTTCTAAAAAAAAAGGTTGACTAGTGAGACAGAGTTGGCTTTTGTTAAAGTGAATGAGGCTTTAAATGATCAGTAATTAAGATTAATATTGCCAAAAGAGGAGATTAAATTATTCTTGCCACAAAATGTATACCTACAGGATGCTTGTGACAAGAAGGCCCATTGGTTCCATCTACCAATGACCCCCAAAAAAATAGTTTTATCTTATCCCAACTTGGTGGAACAATGGCCTCTGCCTAAGGAAAAATTACTGACATATTAATTAAAAAGATTAATTCAAGTATACTGATTTATTACATTGTTTAGTAAAGAGCCATCAAAAATTGTAATTCCATATAACAGAGAACAACTTGATGCTTTTCAAATGTTTGATGATTGGCAGATTGCTATAGGAAATTCTTGTGATCAGATCTTGCATCATTTACCCTCACATGCTTTGTTAATTCAAAAATTAAAAAAGGAGAAATTAAGTATAGTTTTCCCCCATCAGATTTTACAACATGTTCTCTTTGTAATAAGTTGAATGCTGATTCATTTGGAACAGTAAAATAAAAAGCCATTGGTAAAGCAAAAAGATCTCCTCCAGATAACAAAAAGATACCGACCCAGAATTTACTGCGGGTCGAGGAAGTGTTTATATTTTTTCCACAGGGTGCAGATTCGTCAATTTGGATCCCGGACAGACTGATTCGCCACAAAAGAAAAAGGGAACTTCTTCTGCCTCCACCGCCGCGGGAAACAGCCGCGCACCAAAAGCTGCGGGCGGGGCCAGCCTTACTGACTGACGGGACCCAGTGCTCCGCCAGCGTCCATCTGCAGAAACTATGGGATAGAGACTTGATGAGAAAAAGAGATGTATGGGAACTGTATACTATTTGCTCATATTTTCGTGTAGCTTGGCCGCCGCACGCGATGGCAGAAGAGGCAAAAAAAAAAAAAAAACATCAAGATCCCGGCGGGACTAACAGCTGCTGCAGCGCAAACTCCAACCGAAAAATGACTCTATTTACTCTATTTTGGCTTGTCTATCCTCTCCTTATGTTCTTCTTTTCACCAATGATTCCAGAAAACTTAACGTACCTAATGTAGCGACTTGTGAACCATGGATGTTTTCATCTTGTTTAACTCCTCAAAGTAATGTCTGCTTCTTTTTGTGGTTTTAAAGATGTCCTGTAACTGTAACAACTTATTGATATGATAATTATGTTCTTCCTGTGTTACAACAACTGTATGGCAGCAATCATTGACTCAACAAAGTGTAAATGCCCAATATGTTAAAAAATCAAGTTTTCTGTGTTTTGGAACAGCTCAGATATTAGTTTAGACTTAGGGAAACTGCATTACCAGATTCAGACCTTGGAACACTCCCGATTAGATTTTACCACCGCAGGAGAAGCCAATGACTTTTCCCACACTTTCTCTAACTTCATTTCTGAAGACTGTTCTGTCTACTGTTTATAATCTTGCTCCTCATAATCATACTTCCCTGTATTGTCTAATTCTTCGGCAGAGCATTCGGAATCTCTGAGACCGAACTGCCACCTGATTTTAAACATAAATAATTAATTATTTAAAATTAAAAAGGGTGAGATGCCGGGAGCCAGTGGAGGAATCCCGCCATGACAAGGTCATGAGGAAGGAAGCTGACATACGCAAGGCGTGCTCAGACTTCAGGGACCCCTCTGGAAATTCCTAAGCATGTACCCCAACAAAAATCTGCCGGCTTTTGTGCTCTGCTTTTCCCACTCTTCTGACATTTCTGGAAAAAGTCAATTCAGGGCTTTAGTCTTCTGCATTTGAAAGAGTGTTTCAATCCAAAAACCCTCTGATGGCTTTCTAGCCTGCCTGCAGGACTCGTACAGCTGCGCATGTGATGTTTAGGCCTCCTGACCGCAGGAGGCACAGGAAGCTTAAAAACATCCTAGGAATGTAGGAGCTTCCGAGGAGTCAAAAATCTTTAGAATAGGACTGATTAAAGGTTTCATTTTTTGGGTCAATGCTTGCTGCCAAATTTTCATATCCTTTATTTTAGATATAGTTGTATATAGAAAAACAAGTAGTAGACCTGTATTAGCAACATTAGATCTTCGAGTTAAGTACCTTCTTTTTATATCCCACTGCACCTTTTTCTATAGAGATGTAACTTTAATGCTTTAAGGAGATGCCAAATTAAAGAAAAAACACTTCAGGGGAAACAAAATCAACATTCATTAAGGAAGAGAGATAAAAAGTGTTAACAAGCTTCTTGGCCAGAAGATAATGTAAAATCACCTGAGACCTTTTGTATACAAAATGATGTATAGAAAGAGTCTGGGCTGCGAACGCTACATAATTCTGTGTTACCCATTGATCTCCGTGTTTTACCAAAAGTATAAAAGGCCTTCTGAACAATAAAGGACGGGGGCCAGGGCCGGGACCAGTTCTCGGACCAGTTTCTCGAACTAGTCTCTCGGCCTGGTTTCTTGGGACTCTGGCTCCCCCCATGTCTCTCTCTCTCCTCTTCTCTCCCCTTCCCTCTCTCTGCTCTTTACTTTTAACTTCAGGCTGAATCTCCATCTGGGGCGCTGAGGCTCGCCAGGTCTACTTACTTGCCCCGGCTGTTAAGACCCGCGCGAAAGGGAGCTTAAGGCGAGGCACCCTTAGATATTCAAGCGGGCGCCGGTGGCCCAGCGTAGATGGTGCAAATTCCTTGTCTGGAATTTTATTGGCCTTCCGCGTAAACCAAGCTATTCAGCCCTCTTCCTCCACTTAATCTTCTTACTACACTATAGTTTCCTAATCTAATCTTACATTAATAAATAAACAAGTCTTTCCACGCCAACGCCGTCCACCCTTCGAATTCCCTGGATCCACCGGGCTGGACCCCGGCAGGCGGACCCTTCTGCTTCCTCTCGAGTGCATACGGGTATATCGGGGAACTTCTTGAGTTGCAGCAAGGGTGTGAAGGAACCTTTGGACGGTTCAGGGGTAGGTGTGATTGGCCTCGAGATGCTTCAGCAATAATTCGCCTCTGTTCGCCTGGAGGGGAGAACCTCCAGGATTTTCTCGACTTGCGGCAGGTGCTCTCGACTTACGACGGGGACCTCAGGGACCCGCTCTGGTGGCCTCAGGAAAGGCAGGTCCCCATGCGAGTTGCTAGGGACCTCCCTGGATTCCTCTACCGTAGATGCCGGAACCTAAGACCTTGTCTGGAGTTGGGGCCGGAACGTGAGGATTTCTCTCCAGGCCTGACATGGATCCTGGGGTACTTCTGGAGCCCCGCGATTCAGTCCTCATCTCGAGTGGGGGCATTCACGTGCGCTTTCCTCCCGAGCTCTAGAACCAGTGTCAGTCTTCCCGGCCCGACGATCAAGGGATCTGTGGCTTTCCCTTTGGCATTCCCACCAAGTTTTCCAAACAGGCTTTCCCACAGGGCTGTCCCAAGTGCCACCGTTGTGTGGGTCGATAATCTGCATGAATGTCGAGGCAGTGCAGGGAAAACAGGTTCCCTGGCAATGGACTGAGACATCTGGAGGACTCTGGGAATGTGGCACGGACCCTGGAGTTCCTCTCGCCTTTCCTGTGGAGAGCGCCTCTTCTTGAGATGCGACGGGAACACCGGGAATTCTTTCCCGACCACACACTGGAAAGGATCCTCCGTCTCGAGCTAGGAGGCGGAAACGGGGGCTCCTCTGGATGTGGGCGGGACTCTCGTGCCTTCCTCTCGAGTGGAGACGGGATATGTCGCGGAACTTCTTGAGTTGCCAGCAAGGGTGTGAAGGACCCTTTGGAAGTTCCAGAGGTTAGTGATTAGCCTCAGACGCTCTAGCGTAAATGGCCTCATCTCGCCTGGAGGGAGAACCTCCATGGATTTCTCGAGTTGCGGCAGTGCTCTCGACTTACGACGGCGAGACCCCATGGGACCCGCTCTGGGTGCCTCAGGAAAGGCCAGTCCCCATGCGAGTTGCTCGGGGCTCCGCGGCCTCTCGGGATTCCTCTCCCTTCGATGCTGGGGCCTAAGATCTTGTGTAGGAGTCTGTCCGGAACCTGAGCATTCCTCTCCAGTGCTTGACATGGATCTTGGGGTGACTTCTGGAGTCTCCCCAGGGGAGTCAGTCCTCGTTCTCGAGTGGGGCATGCACGTGCTCTTTCCTCCCGAGCTGTAGCAGCAGTGTCACCGCTTCCCTTCGCGTGGATCAAGGGATCTGTGGCTTTCCCTAGAGGCTTCCCACGAGCTTTCCCACGAGGCTTCCCACAGGGCTGTCCTCACTGCCACCGTGGGTGTGAGTCGATCCTCGGCTTGAAAGTCGAGGCCAGTGCAGGGAAAATAGGTTTCCCTGGAATGGACGGAGACATCTGGCGGGACTCTGCGAATGGTGGCCACGACCCTGGAGTTCCTCTCGCCTTTCCTGTGGAGAGCGCCTTCCTCTTGAGATGCGACGGGAATGCCGGAATTCCTTCCGACCACGCAGGGAAAGGATCCCTCCTCTCGAGCTAGGAGGCGGAAACGGGCTCCTTGGATGTGGGCGGACTCTAGTGTTTCTCTCGAGTGGAGACGGTGTATGTCGGGGAACTCTGAGTTGCAGCAAGGTGTGAAGGACCCTTTGGAAGTTCCAGAGTTTAGGTGTGATTAGCCTCGAGACGCCTCAGCGGAAATGGGCCTCATCTCGCCTGGCAGGGGAGAACCTCCTGGATTTTCTCGAGTTGCGGCACAGTGCTCTTGACTTACGACGGGGACCTCAGGGACCCGCTCTGGTGGCCTCAGGAAAGGCCATCCCCATGCGAGTTGCTCGGGCCCTCGGCCTCTCGGGTTTCCTCTTCCCGTCGATGCTGGGCTAAGACCTTGTGTGGAGTAAAGTGCCGGAACCTGAGGATGCCTCTCCAGTGCTGACATGGATCTTGGGGTACTTCTGGAGTCTCCCCAGGGAGTCCAGTCTCGTCTCGAGTGGGGGCATGCACGTGGCTTTCCACCCAGGCTGTAGCAGACAGTGTCACCATTCTCTTCGCGAGGATCAACGGATCTGTGGCTTTCCCTCGCAGGCTTTCCCACGAGGCTTTCCCACGAGGCTTTCCCACAGGGCTGTCCCACGTCCACCGTGGGTGTTAGTCGATCCTCGGCTTGAAAGTCGAGGCAGTGCAGGGAAAACAGGTTCCCTGGAACGGACTGAGTCTTCTGGGGGACTCTGGGAATGTGGCACGACCCTGGAGTTCCTCTCGCCTTTCCTGTGGAGAGCGCCTCCTCTTGAGATGCGACCGGGAACGCCGGGGAATTCTTTCCCGAACACGCAGGGAAAGGATCTCTCCTCTCGAGCTAGGAGGCGGAAACGGGGCTCCTCTCGATGTAGGCGGGACTCTCGTGCTTCCTCTCGAGTGGAGACGGGTATGTCGGGGAACTTCTTGAGTTGCAGCAAGGGTGTGAAGGACCCTATTGGAAGTTCCAGATCTTTGATGTGATTAGCCTCAAGTCGCCTCTGCGGTAATGGGCCTCATCTCTCCTGGAGGGGAGAACCTCCTGGATTTTCTCGAGTTGCGCAGGTGCTCTCGACTTACGACGGAGACCCCTGGTACCCGCTCTGGTGGCCTCAGGAAAGGCCCAGTCCCCATACGAGTTGCTCGGGGGCCTCTCAGGATTCCTCTCCCTTCGATGCCGGTGCCTAAGATCTTGTGTGGAGTTGGTTCCGGAACCTGAGCATTCCTCTCCAGTGCTGACATGGATCTTGGGGTACTTCTGGAGTCTCCCCAGGAAAGTCCAGTCCTCGTCTCGAGTGGGGGCATGCACGTGCGCTTTCCTCCCGAGCTGTAGCAGCAGTGTCACGCTTCACTTCGCGTGGATCAAGGGATCTATGGCTTTCCAAGGAGGCTTTCCCACGAGGTTTTCCCACGAGGCTTTCCCACAGGGCTGTCCCACGTGCCACCGTGGTGTGAAATCGATCCTCAGCTTGAAAGTCGAGGCAGTGCAGGGAAAACAGGTTTCCCTGGAATGGACTGAGACATTTGGGGGAATCTGGGAATGGTGGCACGACCCTGGAGTTCCTCTCGCCTTTCCTGTGGAGAGCGCCTTCTCTTGAGATGCGACGGAACGCCGGGAATTCCTTCCCGACCACGCAGGGAAACGATACCTCCTCTCGAGCTAGGAAACGGAAACGGGGCTCCTCTGATGTGGGTGGGATTATCGTGCTTCCTCTCGAGTGGAGACCGGGTATGTTGGGCATCTTCTTGAGTTGCAGCAAGTGTGTGAAGACCTTTGGAATTTCCAGATATTAGGTGTGATTAGCCCTCGAGACTCCTCAGCGGAAATGGGCCTCATCTCGCGGTGGAGGGGGAGAACCTCCTGGATTTTCTCGACTTGGGGCAGGTGCTCTCGACTTATGATGGGGACAACAGGGACCCGCTCTGGTGGCTTCAGGAAAGGCCAGTCCCCATGCGATTTGTTCGGGGGCCTCTCGGATTCCTCTCCCGTCGATGCCGGGGCCTAAGACCTTGTGTGGAGTCGGTGCCGGAACCTGAGGATTCCTCTCCAGTGCTGACATGGATCTTGGGAAACTTCTGGAGTCTCCCCTGGGAGTCAGTCCTCGTCTCGAGTGGGGCATGCACGTGCGCTTTCCTCCCGAGTGTAGCAGAAGTGTCACGCTTCCCTTCGCGTGGATCAAGGGATCTGTGGCTTTCCCTCGAGGCTTTCCCACGAGGCTTTCCCACAGGGCTGTCCCAGGTGCCCCTTCATGTGAGTCGATCCCCGGCTTGAAAGTCGAGGCAGTGCAGGGAAAATAGGTTTCCCTGGAAGGGACTGAGACATCTGATTGTCTCTGGGATGTGGCACGACCTTGGAGTTCCTCTCGCCTTTCCTGTGGAGAGCCCCTCCTCTTCAGATGCGACGGGAACGCCGGGAATTCTTTCCCGACCACGGAAAGGATCCCTCCTCTCGAGCTAGGAGGCAGAAACGGGGCTCCTCTGGATGTGGCCGGACTCTCGTGCTTCCTCTCGAGTGGAGATGGTATGTCGGGGAACTTCTTGAGTTGCAGCAAGGTTGTGAAGGACCCTTTGGAAGTTCCAGAGGTTAGGTGTGATTAGCCTCGAGACGCCTCAGCGAAAATGGGCCTCATCTCGCTTGAAGGGAGAACCTCCTGATTTTCTCGAGTTGCAGCAGTGCTCTCGACTTAAGACGTGGACCTCAGGGACCCGCCTAGTGGCCTCAGGAAAGGCCAGTCCCCATGCGAGTTGCTCGGGGGCCTCTCAGGATTCCTCTCCCGTCTATGCCGGTGCCTAAGAACTTGTGTGGAGTCGGTGCCGAACCTGAGCATTCCCTCCAGTGCTGACATGGATCTTGGGTACTTCTGGAGTCTCCCCAGGGGGTTAGTCGTCGTCTTGAGTGGGGCATGCAGTGAGCTTCTCCCGAGCTGTAGCAGCAGTGTCACGCTTCCCTTCGCGAGGATCAAGGGATCTGTGGCTTTCCCTCAAGGCTTTCCCGCGATGCTTTCCCACGAGGCTTTCCCACAGGGCTGTCCCACGTGCCACCGTGGTGTGAGTCGATCCTCGGCTTGAAAGTGGAGGCAGTGCAGGGAAAACAGGTTTCCCTGGAATGGACTGAGACATCTGGGGGACTCTGGGAATGGTGGCACGACCCTGGAGTTCCCCTCGCCTTTCCTGTGTTGAGCGCCTCCTCTTGAGTTGCGACGGGAATGCCGGGCATTCTTTCCCGAACAAACAGGGAAAGGATCCCTCCTCTCGAGCTAGGAGGGGGAATCGGGGCTCCTCTGAATGTGGGCGGGACTCTCATGCTTCCTCTCGAGTGGAGACGGGTATGTTTGGGATCTTCTTGAGTTGCAGCAAGGGTGTGAAGGACCCTTTGTAAGGTCCAGAGGTTAGGTGTGATTAGCCTTGAGACACCTCAGTGGAAATGGTCCTCATCTCGCCTGGAAGGAGAACCTCCTGGATTTTCTCAAGTTGCGGCAGGTGCTCTCGACCACGACGGGGCCCTCAGGGACCCGCTCTGGTGGCCTCAGGAAAGGCCAGTCCCCATGCAAGTTGTACGGGATCTCTCGGGATTCCTCTCCCGACGGAATGCCGGGCATTCTTTCCCGACCACGCAGGGAAACGATACCTCCTCTCGAGCTAGGAAACGGAAACGGGGCTCCTCTGGATGTGGGGTGGGATTATCGTGCTTCCTCTCGAGTGGAGACGGTATGTTGGGCATCTTCTTGAGTTGCAGCAAGTGTGTGAAGGACCTTTGGAATTTCCAGATGTTAGGTGTGATTAGCCTCGAGACTCCTCAGCGGAAATGGGCCTCATCTCGCGTGGAGGGGAGAACCTCCTGGATTTTCTCGACTTGGGGCAGGTGCTCTCGACTTATGATGGGGGACAACAGGGACCCGCTCTGGTGGCTTCAGGAAAGGCCAGTCCCCATGCGATTTGTTCGGGGGCCTCTCGGGATTCCTCTCCCGTCGATGCCGGGGCCTAAGACCTTGTGTGGAGTCGGTGCCGGAACCTGAGGATTCCTCTCCAGTGCTGACATGGATCTTGGGAAACTTCTGGAGTCTCCCCTGGGAGTCAGTCCTCGTCTCGAGTGGGGGCATGCACGTGCGCTTTCCTCCCGAGTGTAGCAGAAGTGTCACGCTTCCCTTCGCGTGGATCAAGGGATCTGTGGCTTTCCCTCGAGGCTTTCCCACGAGGCTTTCCCACAGGCTGTCCCAGGTGCCCCTTCATGTGAGTCGATCCCCGGCTTGAAAGTCGAGGCAGTGCAGGGAAAATAGGTTTCCCTGGAAGGGACTGAGACATCTGATTGTCTCTGGGATGGTGGCACGACCTTGGAGTTCCTCTCGCCTTTCCTGTGGAGAGCCCTCCTCTTCAGATGCGACGGGAATGCCGGGAATTCTTTCCCGACCACGCAGGGAAAGGATCCCTCCTCTCGAGCTAGGAGGCAGAAACGGGGCTCCTCTGGATGTGGCCGGGACTCTCGTGCTTCCTCTCGAGTGGAGATGGGTATGTCGGGGAACTTCTTGAGTTGCAGCAAGGTGTGAAGGACCCTTTGGAAGTTCCAGAGGTTAGGTGTGATTAGCCTCGAGACGCCTCAGCGAAAATGGGCCTCATCTCGCCTGGAGGGGAGAACCTCCTGGATTTTCTCGAGTTGCGGCAGACTTAACCCTGGACCTCAGGGACCCGCTCTGGTGGCCTCAGGAAAGGCC
>NW_017192250.1:0-10375 GCF_001704415.2 Capra hircus
TCACGTATGAGGGACCAGCCCTGTGGGAAAGCCTCGTGGAAAGCCTTGCTTGGAAAGCCTCGTGGGAAAGGTTCCTTGAGGAAGCCACTGATCCCTTGATCCACGCGAAGGAAGCGTGACACTGCTGCTTACAGCTCGGGAGGAAATGCACAGGTGCATGCCCCCACTCGAGACGAGGACTGACTCCACTAGGGGAGACTCCAATTAGTACCCCAAGATCCATGTCAGCACTGGAGAGGAATCCTCAGGTTCCGGCACTGGACTCCACACAAGGTCTTAGGCCCGGCATCGACGGGAGAGGAATCCCGAGAGGCCCCCAGCAACTACGCATGGGGACTGGCCTTTCCTGAGGCCACCAAGAGCGGCGTCCCTGAGGTCCCCGTCGTAAGTCGAGAGCACCTGCCGCAACTCGAGAAAATCCAGAAGGTTCTCCCCTCCAGGCGAGATGAGGCCCATTTCGCTGAGGACAGTCTCAGAGGCTAATCACACCTAACCTCTGGAACTTTCCAAAGGGTCCTTCCACGTCCTTGGCTGCAACTCAAGAAGTTCCCCTGACATACCTGTCTCCACTCGAGAGGAAGCACGAGAGTCCCTGCCCACATCCAGAGGAGCCCGTTTCTGTCCTCTAGCTCGAGAGGAGGGATCCTTTCCCTGCGTGTCGGGAAAGAATTCCCGGCGTTCCGTCGCGTCTCAAGAGGAGGTCACTCTCCACAGGAAAGGCAGAGAGGAACTCCAGGGTCGGTGCCACCATTCCAGAGTCCCCCACATGTCTCAGTCCATTTCACGGAAACCTGCTTTCCCTGCATTAACTTGGCTCTCAAGCCGAGGATCGACTCACACAACGGTGGCATGTGGGACAGCCCTTTGGGAAAGCCTCGTGGGAAAGCCTCGTGGGAAAGACTCGAGGGAAAGCCCCTGATCCCTTACTCCACAAGAAGGGAAGCGAGATACTGCAGCTACAGCTCGGGAGGTAAGCGCATGTGCATGCGCCCACTCGAGACGAGGACTGACTCCCCTGGGGAGACTCCAGAAGTACCCAAGATCCATGTCAGCAAGGAGAGGAATCCTCAGGTTCCTGCACCGACTCCACACAAGGCCTTAGGCCCCGGCATCGATAGGAGTGAAATCCCAAGAGGCCCCCGAGCCACTCGCATGGGGACTGGCCTTCCTGAGGCCACCAGAGCGAGTCCCTGAGGTCCCCGTCATAAGTCGAGAGAACCTGCCACAACTCGAGAAAATCCAGGAGGTTCTTCCCTCCAGACGAGATGAGCCCCATTTCCACAGAGGCGACTCGAGGCTAATCACACCTAACCTCTGGACCTTCCAAAGGGCCCTTCACACCCTTGCTGCAACTCAAGAAGTTCCCTGACATACCCGTCTCCACTCGAGAGGAAGCACGAGAGTCCCGCCCACATCCAGAGGAGCCCTGTTTCCGCCTCCTAGCTCGACAGGAGGGATCCTTTCCCTGCGTGTTCGGAAAAGAATTCCCGGCGTTCCCGTCACATATCAAGAGGGGGCGCTCTCCACAGGAAAGGCGAGAGGAACTCCAGGGTCGTGTCACCATTCCCAGAGTCCCCCAGATGTCTCAGTCCATTCCAGGGAAGCCTGTTTCCCCGGCACTGCCTCGACTTTCAAACCGAGGATCGACTGACACCACGGTGGCACGTGGGACATCACTGGGGGAAAGCCTCGTTGGAAAGCCTGGTGGGAAAGCGTCGTGGGAAAGCCTCATGGGAAACCCTCGAGGGAAAGCCACAGATCCTATGATCCACGGGAAGGGAAGCGTGACACTGCTGCTACAGCTCGGGAGGAAAGCGCACGTGCATACCCCCACTGGAGACGAGGACTCACTCCCCTGGGGAGACTTCAGAAGTACCCCAAGAGCGATGTCAGCACTGCAGAGGAATTCTCAGTTTCCGACACCGACTCCACACAAGGTCTTAGGGCCCAGCATCGATGGGAGAGGAATCCCGAGCGGCCCCCGAGCAAATCGCATGGGGACTGGCCTTTCCTGAGGCCACCAGAGCGGGTCCCTGAGGTCCCTGTCGTAAGTCGAGAGCACCTGCCGCAACTCGAGAAAATCCAGGAGGTTCTGCCCTCCAGGGGAGATGAGGCCCATTTCGCTGAGGCGTCTCGAGGCTAATCACACCTAATCTCTGGAACTTCCAAAGGGTCCTTCACACCCTTGCTGCAACTCAAGAATTTCCATGACATACCCGTCTCCACTCGAGAGGAAGCAGAAGAGCTCCGCTCACATCCAGAGGAGCCCCGTGTCCGCCTCGTAGCTCGAGAGGAGGGATCCTTTCCCTGTGTGGTTGGGAATGAATTCCCGGCGTTCCCGTCGCATCTCAAGATGAGGCGCTCTCCACAGGAAAGGCGAGAGGAACTCAAGGGTCGTGCCACCATACGCAGAGTCCCCCAGATGTCTCAGTCCATTCCAGGGAAACCTGTTTTCCCTGCACTGCCTTGACTTTCTAGCCGAGGATCGACTCACACCATGGTGGCACGTGGGACAGCCCTGTGGGAAAGCCTCGTGGGAAAGCCCCGTGGGAAAGCCTCGTGGGAAAGTCTCTAGGGAAAGCCACAGATCCCTTGATCCACGCGAAGGGAAGTGTGACACTGCTGCTACAGCTCTGGAGGAAATCACACGTGCATGCCCCCACTCGAGACTACGACTGACTCCCCTGGGGAGACTCCAGAAGTACCCCAAGATCCATGTCAGCACTGGAGAGGAATCCTCAAGTTCCGGCACCGAATTCACACAAGGTCGTAGGCCCCGGCATCGACGGGAGAGGAATCCCGAGAGGCCCCTGAGCAACGCGCATGTGGACTGGCCTTTACTGAGTCCATCAGAGCGGGTCCCTGAGGTCCTCGTCATAAGTCGAGAGCACCTGCCCCAACTCGAGAAAATCCAGGAGGTTCTCCCCTCCAGGCAAGATGAGGCCCATTTCCGCTTAGGCGTGTTGAGGCTAATCACACCTAACCTCTGGGACTTCCAAAGGGTCCTTCACACAGTTGCTGCAACTCAAGAAGTTCTCCGACATACCCGTCTGCACTCGAGAGGAAGCACGAGAGTCCCACCCACATCCAGAGGAGCCCCATTTCTGCCTCTTAGCTCCAGAGGTGGGATCCTTTCCGTGCGTTGTCTGGAAAGAATTCACCGAGTTCCCGTCGCAATTCAAGAGGAGGCGCTCTCCACAGGAAAGGCGAGAGGAACTCCAGTGTCGTGCCACCATTCGCAGAGTCCCCCAGATGTCTCAGTCCATTCCAGGGAAACCTGTTTCCCTGCACTGCCTCGACTTTCAAGCCGAGGATCGACTCACACCACGGTGGCACGTGGGACAGCCCTGTGGGAAAGCTTCTTGGGAAAGCCTCGTGTGAAAGCCTCGAGGGAAAGCCACAGATCCCTTGATCCACGTGAAGGAAAGCGTGGCATTGCTGCTATAGCTCGGGAGGAAAGCCCACATGCATGCCTCCCCTCGAGACGAGGACTGACTCCTCCGGGGAGACCTCAGAAATACCCCAAGATCCATGTCAGCACCGGAGAGGAATCCTCAGGTTCTGGCACCGACTCCACACAAGGTCTTAGGCCCCGGCATAGACGGGAGAGGAATCCCGAGAGGCCCTCGAGCAACTCGCATGGGGCCTGGCCTTTCCTGAGGGCACCAGAGCGGGTCCCTGAGGTCCCCGTCGTAAGTCGAGGGCACCTGCCGCAACTCGAGAAAATCCAATAGGTTCTACCCTCCAGGCGAGATGAGGCCCATTACCGCTGAGGCGTCTCGAGGCTAATCACACCTAACCTATGGAACTTACAAAGGGTCCTTCAGCCCCTTGCTGCAACTCAAGAAGCTCCCCCACATACCCGTCTCCACTCGAGAGGAAGCCCGAGAGTCCCGCCCACATCCAGAGGAGCCCCGTTTCCCCCTCCTAGCTCGAGAGGAGGTATCCTTTCACTAAGTGGTCGGTCAAGTATTCCCGGAGTTCCCGTCTCATCTCAAGAGGAGGCGCTCTCCACAGGAAAGGCGAGAGGAACTCCAGATTCGTGCACCCATTCCCAGAGGCCCCCAGATGTCTCAGTCCATTCCATGGAAACCTGTTTCTCCTGCACTGCCTCGACTTTCTAGCCTAGGATCGACACACAACACGGTGGCACGTGGGACAGCCCTTTGGGAAAGTCTCGTGAGAAAGCCTCGTGGAAAACACTCGTGGGAAAGCCTCGAGGGAAAGCCTCAGATACCTTGATCCACGCGAAGGGAAGTGTGACACTGCTGCTACAGCTCGGGAGGAAAGCGCACGTGCATGCCCCCACTCGAGATGAGGACTGACTCCCGTGGGGAGACTGGAGAAGTACCCCAAGATCCTTGTCAGCACTGCAAAGGAATCCTCAGGTTCCGGCACCGACTCCACACAAGGTCTTAGGCCCTGGCATCGACGGGAGAGGAACCCCGAGAGGGCCCTGAGTAACTCGCATGGGGACTGGTCTTTCCTGAGGCCACCAGAGCGGGTCTCTGAGGTCCCTGTCGTAAGTCGAGAGCACCTGCCGCAACTCGAGAAAATCCAGGAGGTTCTCCCCTCCAGGCGAGATGAGGCCGATTTCCGCAGAGGCGACTCGAGGCTTATCACACCTGACCTCTGGAACTTCCAAAGGGTCCTTCACACCCTTGCTGCAACTCAAGAAGTTCCCCGACATACCCGTCTCGACTCGAGAGGAAGCACGAGAGTCCCGCCCACATCCAGAGGAGCCCCGTTTCCGCCTCCTAGCTCGAGAGGAGGTATCATTTCCCTCGTGGTCGGGAAAGAATTTCCGGCGTTCCCGTCGCATCTCAAGAGGAGGCCCTCTCCACAGGAAAGACGAGAGGAACTCCAGGGTCGTGCCACCATTCCCAGAGTCCCCCAGATATTTCAGTCCATTCCAGGAAAAACTGTTTTCCCTGCACTGCCTCGAATTTCAAGCCGAGGATCGACTCTCACCAAGGTGGCACGTGGGACAGCCCTGTGGGAAAGCCTCGTGGGAAAGCCTCGTGGGAAAGCCTCGAGGGAAAGCCACAGATGCCTTGATCCACGCGAAGGGAAGCGTGACAATGCTGCTACAGCTCGGGAGGAAAGCGCACGTGCATGCTTCCCCTCGAGACGAGCACTGACCCCCCTGGGGAGACTCCAGAAGTACCCGAAGATCCATGTCTGGCCTGGAGAGGTATCCTCAGGTTCCGGCACCGACTCCACAAAGGACTTAGGCCCCGGCATCTACGGGAGTGGAATCCCGAGAGTCCCCTGAGCAACTCGCATGGGGACTGGCCTTTCCTGAGGCCATCAGAGCGGGTCCCTGAGGTCCCCGTCGTAAGTCGAGAGCACCTGCCGCAACTCGAGAAAATCCAGGAGGTTTTCCCCTCCAGGCGAGATGAGGCCCATTTCCGCTGAGGCGTGTCGAGACTAATCACACCTAACCTCTGGAACTTCCAAAGGGTCATTCACACCCTTGCTGCAACTCAAGAAGTTCCCCGACATGCTGGTCTCCACTTGAGAGCAAGCACGAGAGTCCCGCTCGCATCCAGATGAGCCCCGTTTCAGCCTACTATCTCGAGAGGAGGGATCCTTTCCCTGCGTGGTCGGGAAAGAATTCCCGGCGTTTCCCTCGCATCTCAAGAGGAGGCGCTCTCCACAGGAAAGGCTAGAGGAACTCCAGGGTCGTGCCACCATTCCCAGAGTCCCCCAGATGTCTCAGTCCATTACAGGGAAACCTGTTTTCCCTGCACTGCCTCGACTTTCAAGCCGAGCATCGACTCACACCACGGTGGCACGTGGGACAGCCCTTTGGGAAAGCCTCTTGGGAAAGCCTCGTGGGAAAACGTCGAGGGAAAGCCACAGATTCCTTGATCCACGCGAAGGGAAGCGTGACACTGCTGCTACAGTTCGGGAAGAAAGCGCACGTGCATGACCTCACTCGAGACGACGACTGGCTCCCCTGGGGAGACTCCAGAAGTACCCCAAGTTCCATGTCTGCACTGGAGAGGAATCCTCAGATACTGGCACCGACTCCACACAAGGTTTGAGGTACTGACATCGACGGGAGACGAATCCCGAGAGGCCCCCGAGCAACTCGCATGGGGACTGGCCTTTACTGAGACCACCAGAGAGGTTCCCTGAGGTCCCCGTCGTAAGTCGAGAGCACCTGCCGCAACTCGAGAAAATCCAGGAGGTTCTCCCCTCCAGGCGAGATGAGGCCCCTTTCCACTGAGGCGACTAGAGGCTATTCACAGCTAAACTCTGGAACTTCCAAAGGGTCCTTCACACCCTTGCTGCAACTCTAGAAGTTCCCCGACCTACCCGTTTCCACTAGAGAGGAAGCACGAGAGTCCCGACCACATCCAGAGAAGCTCCGTTTCCACCTCCTAGCTCGAGAGGAGGGATCCTTTCCCTGCGTGCTCGGGAAAGAATTCCCGGCGTTCACGTCGCATCTCAAGAGGAGGCGCTCTCCACAGGAAAGGCGAGAGGAACGCCAGGGTCATGCCACCATTCCCAGAGTCCTCCAGATGTCTCAGTGCATTCCAGGGAAACCTGTTTTCCACTGCACTGTTTTGACTTTCAAGCCGAGGATCGACTCATACCACGGTGGCACATGGGACAGCCCTGTGGGAAAGCCTCGTGGGAAAGCCTCGTGGGAGAGCCTCGAGGGAATGCCACAGATCCCTTGTTCCACGCGAAGGGAAGCGTGACACTGCTGCTACAGCTCGGGAGGAAAGCGCACGTGCATGTCCCCACTCGAGACGAGGACTGATTCCACTGGGGAGACTCCAGAAGTACCCCAAGATCCATGTCAGCACTGGAGAGCAATACTCAGGTTCCGGCACCGACACCACACAAGGTCTTAGGCCCCGGCATCGACAGAAGAGGAATCCCGATAGGCCCCCGAGCAACTCGAATGGGGACTGGCCTTTCTTGAGGACACCAGGGCGGGTCCCTGAGGTCCCCGTCGTAAATCGAGAGCACCTGCCACAACTCGAGAAAATCCAGGAGGTCTCCCCTCCAGGCGAGATGAGGCCCATTTCCGCTGAGGTGTCTCGAGGCAAATCACACCTAAACTCTGGAACTTCCAAAGGTTCCCTCACACCCTTGCTGCAACTCAAGAAGTTCCCCGATATACCCGTCTCCACTCCAGAGGAAGCACGAGAGTACCGCCCACATCCAGAGGAGCCCCGTTTCCGCCTCCTAGCTCGAGAGGAGGGATCCTTTCCCTGCGTGCTCCGGAAAGAATTCCTGGCGTTCCCGTCGCATCTCAATAGGAGGCGCTCTCCACAGGAAAGACGAGAGGAACTCCAGTGTCGTGCCACCATTCCCAGAGTCCCCCAGATTCCTCAGTCCATTCCAGGGAAACCTGTTTTCCCTGCACTGCCTCGACTTTCAAGCCGAAGTTCGACTCACACCACGGTGGCACGTGGGACAGCCCTGTGGGAAAGCCTCGGGGGAAAGCCTCGAGGGAAAGCCAAAGATCCCTTGATCCACTTGAAGGGAATCGTGACACTGCTGCAACAGCTGGGGAGGAAAGCACACGTGCATGCCCCCACTAGAGACGAGGACTGACTCCCCTGGGGAGACTCCAGAAGTACCCCAAGATCCATGTCAGCACTGGAGAGGAATCCTCAGGTTCCGGCACCGGCTCCACACTAGATCTTAGGCCCCGGCTTCGACGGGAGAGGAATCCCGAGAGGCCCCCGAGCAACTCGCATGGGGACTGGCCTTTCCTGATGCCACCACAGCGGGTCCCTGAGGTCCCCGTTGTAAGTCGAGAGCACCTGCCGCAACTCTAGAAAATCCAGGAGGTTCTCCTCTCCAGGCGAGATGAGGCCCATTTCCGCTGAGGCGTCTCGAGGCTAATCACACCTAAATTCTGGAACTTCCAAAGGGTCCTTCACACCCTTGCTGCAACTCAAGAAGATCCCCGACATACCGTCTCCACTCGAGAGGAAGCACGAGAGTCCAGCTCACATCCAGAGGAGCCCCGTTTCTGCCTCCTAGCTCGAGAGGAGGGATCCTTTCCATGCGTGCTCGGGAAAGATTTCCCGGCATTTCCGTGGCATCTCAAGAGGAGGAACTCTCTACAGGAAAGGCGAGAGGAACTCGAGGGTCGTGCCACCATTCCCAAAGTCCCCCAGATGTCTCAGTCCATTCCAGGGAAACCTGTTTTACCCTGCACTGCCTCGACTTTCAAGCCCAGGATCGACTCACACCACGGTGGCACGTGGGACAGCCTTGTGGGAAAGCCTCCTGGGAAAGCCTCGAGGGAAAGCGACAGTTCCCTTGATCCTCGCGAATGGAAGCGCGACACTGCTGCTACAGCTCGGGAGGAAAGCGCACGTGCATTCCCCCACTCGAGACGAGGGCTGACTCCACTGGGGAGACTCCAGAAGTACCCCAAGATCCATGTCAGCACTGGAGCAGGAATCCTCAGGTTCCAGCACCCACTCCACACAAGGTCTTAGGCCCCGGCATCGACGGGAGAGGAATCCCGAGAGGCCCCCGAGCAACTCGCAAGGGGACTGGCCTTTCCTGAGGCCACCAGAGCGGGTCCCTGAGGCCCAGTCGTAAGACTAGAGCACCTGCTGCAATTCGAGAAAATCCAGGAGGTTCTCCCCTCCCAGGCGAGTTGAGGCCCATTTCCGCTGAGGCGTCTCCAGGCTAATCACACCTAACCTCTGGAACTTCCACAGGGTTCTTCACACCCTTGCTGCAACTCAAGAAGTTCCCCGATATACCAGTCTCCACACAAGAAGAAGCACTAGAGTCCCGCCCACATCCAGAGGAGCCCCGTTTCCGCCTCCTGGCTGAGACGAGGGATCCTTTCCCTGCGTGGTCGGGTAAGAATTCCCGGCGTTCCCGTCGCATCTCAAGAGGAGGCGCTCTCCACAGGAAAGGCGAGAGGAACTCCAGGTTCGTGCCACCATTCCCAGAGTCCCCCAGATGTCTCAGTCCATTCCAGGGAAACCTGTTTTCCCTGCACTGCCTCGACTTTCAAGCCTGAGGATCGACTCACACCACGGTGGCACGTGGGACAGCCCTGTGGGAAAGCCCTGTGGGAAAGCCTCGGAGGGAAAGCACTGATCCCTTGATCGACTCGACGGGAAATATGACACTCCTGCTACAGCTCGGGGAGGAAAGCGCACGTGCATGCCCCCACACGAGACGAGGACTGACTGCCTTGCGGAGACTCCAGAAGTACACCATGAATCCATTTCAGCACTGGAGAGGAATCCTCCAGTTTCCGGCACCGACTCCACACAAGGTCTTAGGCCCCGGCATCGATGGGAGAGGAATCCCGAGAGGCCCCCGGAGCAACTCGCAAGGGGGACTGGCCTTTCCTGAGGCCACCAGAGCGGGTCCCTGAGGTCCCCGACGTAAGTCGATAGCACCTGCCGCAACTCGAGAAAATCCAGGAGGTTCTCCCCTCCAGGCGAGATGAGGCCCATTTCCGCTGAGGCGTCTCCAAGCTAATCACACCTAACCTCTGGAACTTCCAAAGTGTTCTTCACACCCTTGCTGCAACTCTAGAAGTTCCCCGGACATACCCTGTCTCCACTCGAAAGGAAGCACGAGAGTCCCGCCCACATCCAGAGGAGCCCCATTTCCGCCTCCTAGCTCGAGAGGAGGGATCCTTTCCCTGTCGTGCTCGGGAAAGAATTCCCGTCATTCCCGTCGCATCTCAAGGGGAGGCGCTCTTCACAGGAAAGGCGAGAGGGACTCCAGGGTCGTGCCACCATTCCCAGAGTCCCCCAGATGTCTCAGTCCATTTCCAGGGAAACCTGCTTTCCCCTGCACTCCCTCGACTTTCAAGCCCGAGGATCGACTCCAACCGCACGATGGACACGTGGGACAGCCCTGTGGAGGAAAGCCCTGCGGGAAATCCTCGAGGGAAAAGCCACAGATCCCTTGATCCAAGCAAAGGGAAGCGCTGACACTGCCTGCAAAAGCTGGGGAGGAAAGCGCACGTGCATGCCTCCCTTCGAGACGAGGACTGACTCCACTGGGGAGACTCCAGAAGTACCCCAAGATCCATGTCAGCACTGGAGAGGAATCCTCACGTTCCGGCACTGACTCCACACAAGGACTTAGGCCCCGGCATCGACGGGAGAGGAATCCCGAGAGGCCCCCGGACAACTCGCATGGGGAATGGCCTTTCCTGAGGCACCAGAGCGGGTCCCTGAGGTCCCCGTCGTAAGTCGAGACCACCTGCCGCCAACTCTAGAAAATCCAGGAGGTTCTCCCTCCAGGCGAGATGAGGCCCATTTCCGCTGAGGCGTCTCGAGGCTAATCACACCTAATTCTTGGAACTTCCAAAGGGTCCTTCACACCCTTGCTGCAACTCAAGAAGATCCCCGACATA
>NW_017192251.1:0-10375 GCF_001704415.2 Capra hircus
GGGCGCGCAGGGCCTCCTCCAGCAGGTCTTGCCTCAGGGGCTGCTTCCCCTGAGTTGGGCTGTGGGCGAACCCAGACACGCAGGATCAGGCCCCAACACCTGCACATGTCTCTGCTGGGGAGGAGAGTGCTAGGGAACCTACGTCTCTCACACACTTTCTAGGCACCCACGGAGTCAGCCTCCGGGAGTGTGGGGATGCAAAACCCCAGCCAGGGGCCCTGGGAACCTGGTGCTCTCCGTGCGGAGCTTTGTCTGGGCGGCCAAGCAACCGCTGGAGGAGCCCTGCAGTTGCCCTTCCTTCCCTCTGACAGAGCTTTCACTGCTGGAGCCCTTGGCAGTGTGCAACCCACCAGCCCCTAAGCCCTCCTCAAGGACGCTTGGGACCTAAGTGCAAAGGCAAGGCAGGGTAGAGCTGAAGCCAGGAAGGCGCCAGTGGCGTTCCGAGCCTCACACAGCCTGCTCCTTCCTGGGGAGGGAGCCTTAAAGCAAGGCAAGTCTGGCAAGGCTCGCCCCCAGAGCATCTTCGGTGCCAGGAACTCTGCCAGATCGGGCCTCTGAACAGAGCTAGAGCTCTGCCGTACTGGAGTCGCACTTAGCTTCGTGCAAGCAGGGATTTCAGCTTGACGGGGCTTGCTGCCTCCTCTTCCCCGAGGAGGCTCGCTTCCCTGCTGGCTGTGCACTCGCCTATCAGGCGGGGCGCAGGGCTCCTCCAGCAGGTCTTGCCTCAGGGGCTGCTTCCCCTGAGTTGGGGCTGTGGGCAGGAACCCAGACACGCAGGATCAGGCCCCAAACACCTGCACATGTCTCTGCTGGGGAGGAGAGTGCTAGGGAACCTACGTCTGTCATACACTTTCTGGGCACCCAAGGAATCAGCCTCCGTGTGTGCGGGGCTGAAAACCCCAGCCAGGGGCCCTGGGAGCCTGGTGCTCTCGTGCGGCGCTGATTCTAGGCGGCCTAGAAACCGCTGGAGGAGCCCTGCAGTTGCCCTTCCCTTCCCTCTGACAGAGCTCTCACTGCTGAAGCCCTTGGCAGTGTGCAACCCACCACCCCCTAAGCCCTCCCCAACGACGCCTGGCACCTATGTGCAAAGGCAAGGCAGGATTGGAGCTGAGGCAAGGAAGGCACCAGTGGCGTCTCCCAGGCTCGCTCAGACAGCTCCTTCCTGGGGAGGGAGCCTAAAAGCAAGGCAAGTCTGGGCAAGGCGAGCCCCCGGCCGAGCAGCCTCGCGCCAGAAACTCTGCCAGATCGGGCTCTGAGCAGAGCTAGAGCTCTGCCGTACTGGAGGCCACTTAGCTCCGTGCAAGCAGGGCTTTCCTCTTGACTGGGCTCGGCTGCCTCCTCTTCTCCCGAGGAGGCTCGCTACACTGCTGGCTGTGCTCTCGCCTATCAGGCGGGCGCGCAGGGCTCCTCCAGCAGGTCTTGCCTCAGGGGCTGCTTCCCTGAGTTGGGCTGTGGGCGGGAACCCAGACACGCAGGATAAGGCCCCAACCACCTGCACATGTCTCTGCTGGGAGGAGAGTGCTAGGGAACCTACGTCTCTCACACACTTTCTAGGCACCCACGGAGTCAGCCTCTGGGAGTGTGGGGATGCAAAACCCAGCCAGGGGCCCTTGGAACCTGGTGCTCTCCGTGCGGAGCTTTGTCTGGGCGGCCAAGGAACCGCTGAAGGAGCCCTGCTGTTGCCCTTCGCTTCCCTCTGACAGAGCTTTCACTGCTGGAGCCCTTGGCAGTGTGCAACCCACCAGCCCCTAAGCCCTCCTCAAGGACGCTTGGGACCTAAGTGCAAAGGCAAGGCAGGGGTAGAGCTGAAGCCAGGAAGGCGCCAGTGGCGTTTCCGAGCCTCACACAGCCTGCTCCTTCCTGGGGAGGGAGCCTTAAAGCAAGGCAAGTCTGCGCAAGGCTCGCCTATGGCAGAGCATCTTGGTGCCAGGAACTCTGCCAGATCGGGCCTCTGAACAGAGCTAGAGATCTGCCGTACTGGAGTCGCACTTAGCTTCGTGTAAGCAGGGATTTCAGCTTGACGGGGACTTGCTGCCTCCTCTTCCCCCGAGGAGGCTCGCTTCCCTGCTGGCTGTGCACTCGCCTATCAGGCGGGGGCGCAGGGCTCCTCCAGCAGGTCTTGCCTCAGGGGCTGCTTCCCCTGAGTTGGGGCTGTGGGCAGGAACCCAGACACGCAGGATCAGGCCCCAAACACCTGCACATGTCTCTGCTGGGGAGGAGAGTGCTAGGGAACCTACGTCTGTCATACACTTTCTGGGCACCCAAGGAATCAGCCTCCGTGTGTGCGGGGCTGAAAACCCCAGCCAGGGGCCCTGGGAGCCTGGTGCTCTCCGTGTGGCGCTGATTGGCGGCCAGAAACCGCGGAGGAGCCTGCAGTTGCCCTTCCCTTCCTCTGACAGAGCTCTCACTGCTGAAGCCCTTGGCAGTGTGCAACCCACCAGCCCTAAGCCCTCCTTAAGGAGCCTGGGACTATGTGCAAAGGCAAGGCAGGATTGGAGCTGAGGCAAGAAAGGCACCAGTGGCGTCTCCCAGGCTCCTCAGACAGCTCCTTCCTGGGAGGAGCCTAAAAGCAAGGCAAGTCTGGGCAAGGCGAGCCCCCGGCCGAGCAGCCTCGCGCCAGAAACTCTGCCAGATCGGGGCTCTGAGCAGAGCTAGAGCTCTGCCGTACTGGAGGCGCACTTAGCTCCGTGCAAGCAGGGCTTTCCTCTTGACTGGGCTCGGCTGCCTCCTCTTCTCCCGAGGAGGCTCGCTACACTGCTGGCTGTGCTCTCGCCTATCAGGCGGGCGCGCAGGGCTCCTCCAGCAGGTCTTGCCTCAGGGCTGCTTCCCCTGAGTTGGGCTGTGGCGGAACCCAGACACGCAGGATAAGGCCCCCAACCACCTGCACATGTCTCTGCTGGGGAGGAGAGTGCTAGGGAACCTACGTCTCTCACACACTTTCTAGGCACCCAGGAGTCAGCCTCTGGAGTGTGGGGGATGCAAAACCCAGCCAGGGGCCCTGGAACCTGGTGCTCTCCGTGCGGAGCTTTGTCTGGGCGGCCAAGGAACCGCTGAAGGAGCCCTGCTGTTGCCCTTCGCTTCCCTCTGACAGAGCTTTCACTGCTGGAGCCCTTGGCAGTGTGCAACCCACCAGCCCCTAAGCCCTCCTCAAGGACGCTTGGGACCTAAGTGCAAAGGCAAGGCAGGGTAGAGCTGAAGCCAGGAAGGCGCCAGTGGCGTTTCCGAGCCTCACACAGCCTGCTCCTTCCTGGGGAGGGAGCCTTAAAGCAAGGCAAGTCTGCGCAAGGCTCGCCTATGGCAGAGCATCTTGGTGCCAGGAACTCTGCCAGATCGGGCCTCTGAACAGAGCTAGAGATCTGCCGTACTGGAGTCGCACTTAGCTTCGTGCAAGCAGGGATTTCAGCTTGACGGGGACTTGCTGCCTCCTCTTCCCCCGAGGAGGCTCGCTTCCCTGCTGGCTGTGCACTCGCCTATCAGGCGGGGCGCAGGGCTCCTCCAGCAGGTCTTGCCTCAGGGGCTGCTTCCCCTGAGTTGGGGGCTGTGGGCAGGAACCCAGACACGCAGGATCAGGCCCCAAAACACCTGCACATGTCTCTGCTGGGGAGGAGAGTGCTAGGGAACCTACGTCTGTCATACACTTTCTGGGCACCCAAGGAATCAGCCTCCGTGTGTGCGGGCTGAAAACCCCAGCCAGGGCCCTGGGAGCCTGGTGCTCTCCGTGTGGCGCTGAATCTGGGCGGCCAAGCAACCGCTGGAGGAGCCCTGCAGTTGCCCTTCCCTTCCCTCTGACAGAATTCTCACTGCTGGAGCCCTTGGCAGTGTGCAACCCACCAGCCCCTAAGCCCTCCCTGGACCTAAGTGCAAAGGCAAGGCAGGATTGGAGCTGAGGCAAGAAGGCGCCAGTGGCGACTCCCAGGCTCCTGCTGCCTGCTCCTTCCTGGGAGGCAGCCTAAAAGCAAGGCAAGTCTGGGCAAGGCTAGCCCCCGGCAGAGCAGCCTCGCGCCAGGAACTCTGCCAGATCGGGCTCTGAGCAGAGCTAGAGCTCTGCCGTACTGGAGGCGCACTTAGCTCCGTGCAAGCAGGGCTTTCAACTTGACGGGGCTCGGCTGCCTCCTCTTCCCCGAGGAGGCTCGCTTCCCTGCTGGCTGTGCACTCGCCTATCAGGCGGGGGCGCAGGGCTCCTCCAGCAGGTCTTGCCTCAGGGGCTGCTTCCCCTGAGTTGGGGCTGTGGGCAGGAACCCAGACACGCAGGATCAGGCCCCAACCACCTGCACATGTCTCTGCTGGGGAGGAGAGTGCTAGGGAACCTACGTCTGTCATACACTTTCTGGGCACCCAAGGAATCAGCCTCCGTGTGTGCGGGCTGAAAACCCCAGCCAGGGGCCCTGGGAGCCTGGTGCTCTCGTGCGGCGCTGATTCTAGGCGGCCTAGAAACCGCTGGAGGAGCCCTGCAGTTGCCCTTCCCTTCCCTCTGACAGAGCTCTCACTGCTGAAGCCCTTGGCAGTGTGCAACCCACCACCCCCTAAGCCCTCCCCAAGACGCCTGGCACCTATGTGCAAAGGCAAGGCAGGATTGGAGCTGAGGCAAGGAAGGCGCCAGTGGCGTCTCCCAGGCTCGCTCAGACAGCTCCTTCCTGGGGAGGGAGCCTAAAAGCAAGGCAAGTCTGGGCAAGGCGAGCCCCGGCCGAGCAGCCTCGCGCCAGAAACTCTGCCAGATCGGGGCTCTGAGCAGAGCTAGAGCTCTGCCGTACTGGAGGCCCACTTAGCTCCGTGCAAGCAGGGCTTTCCTCTTGACTGGGCTCGGCTGCCTCCTCTTCTCCCGAGGAGGCTCGCTACCTGCTGGCTGTGCTCTCGCCTATCAGGCGGGCGCGCAGGGCTCCTCCAGCAGGTCTTGCCTCAGGGGCTGCTTCCCCTGAGTTGGGCTGTGGGCGGGAACCCAGACACGCAGGATCAGGCCCCAACCACCTGCACATGTCTCTGCTGGGGAGGAGAGTGCTAGGGAACCTACGTCTCTCACACACTTTCTAGGCACCCACGGAGTCAGCCTCCGGAGTGTGGGGATGCAAAACCCAGCCAGGGGCCCTTGGACCTGGTGCTCTCCGTGCGGAGCTTTGTCTGGGCGGCCAAGAACCGCTGAAGGAGCCCTGCTGTTGCCCTTCCTTCCCTCTGACAGAGCTTTCACTGCTGGAGCCCTTGGCAGTGTGCAACCCACCAGCCCCTAAGCCCTCCTCAAGGACGCTTGGACCTAAGTGCAAAGGCAAGGCAGGGGTAGAGCTGAAGCCAGGAAGGCGCCAGTGGCGTTTCCAGCCTCACACAGCCTGCTCCTTCCTGGGGAGGGAGCCTTAAAGCAAGGCAAGTCTGGCAAGGCTCGCCGGCAGAGCAGCCAGGAACTCTGCCAGATCGGGCTCTGAACAGAGCTAGAGCTCTGCCGTACTGGAGGCGCACTTAGCTTCGTGCAAGCAGGGCTTTCACTTGACGGGCTTGCTGCCTCCTCTTCCCCGAGGAGGCTCGCTTCCCTGCTGGCTGTGCACTCGCCTATCAGGCGGGGGCGCAGGGCTCCTCCAGCAGGTCTTGCCTCAGGGGCTGCTTCCCCTGAGTTGGGGCTGTGGGCAGGAACCCAGACACGCAGGATCAGGCCCCAACACCTGCACATGTCTCTGCTGGGGAGGAGAGTGCTAGGGAACCTACGTCTGTCATACACTTTCTGGGCACCCAAGGAATCAGCCTCCGTGTGTGCGGGGCTGAAAACCCCAGCCAGGGGCCCTGGGAGCCTGGTGCTCTCGGTGCGGCGCTGATTCTAGGCGGCCTAGAAACCGCTGGAGGAGCCCTGCAGTTGCCCTTCCCTTCCCTCTGACAGAGCTCTCACTGCTGAAGCCCTTGGCAGTGTGCAACCCACCACCCCCTAAGCCCTCCCCAACGACGCCTGGCACCTATGTGCAAAGGCAAGGCAGGATTGGAGCTGAGGCAAGGAAGGCACCAGTGGCGTCTCCCAGGCTCGCTCAGACAGCTCCTTCCTGGGAGGGAGCCTAAAAGCAAGGCAAGTCTGGGCAAGGCGAGCCCCGGCCGAGCAGCCTCGCGCCAGAAACTCTGCCAGATCGGGCTCTGAGCAGAGCTAGAGCTCTGCCGTACTGGAGGCACTTAGCTCCGTGCAAGCAGGGCTTTCCTCTTGACTGGGCTCGGCTGCCTCTTCTTCCCGAGGAGGCTCGCTACACTGCTGGCTGTGCTCTCGCCTATCAGGCGGGCGCGCAGGGCTCCTCCAGCAGGTCTTGCCTCAGGGGCTGCTTCCCCTGAGTTGAGGCTGTGGGGGAACCCAGACACGCAGGATAAGGCCCCAACCACCTGCACATGTCTCTGCTGGGGAGGAGAGTGCTAGGGAACCTACGTCTCTCACACACTTTCTAGGCACCCACGGAGTCAGCCTCTGGGAGTGTGGGGGATGCAAAACCCAGCCAGGGGCCCTTGGAACCTGGTGCTCTCCGTGCGGAGCTTTGTCTGGGCGGCCAAGGAACCGCTGAAGGAGCCCTGCTGTTGCCCTTCGCTTCCCTCTGACAGAGCTTTCACTGCTGGAGCCCTTGGCAGTGTGCAACCCACCAGCCCCTAAGCCCTCCTCAAGGACGCTTGGACCTAAGTGCAAAGGCAAGGCAGGGGTAGAGCTGAAGCCAGGAAGGCGCCAGTGGCGTTTCCGAGCCTCACACAGCCTGCTCCTTCCTGGAGGGAGCCTTAAAGCAAGGCAAGTCTGCGCAAGGCTCGCCTATGGCAGAGCATCTTGGTGCCAGGAACTCTGCCAGATCGGGCCTCTGAACAGAGCTAGAGATCTGCCGTACTGGAGTCGCACTTAGCTTCGTGTAAGCAGGGATTTCAGCTTGACGGGGACTTGCTGCCTCCTCTTCCCCGAGGAGGCTCGCTTCCCTGCTGGCTGTGCACTCGCCTATCAGGCGGGCGCAGGGCTCCTCCAGCAGGTCTTGCCTCAGGGGCTGCTTCCCCTGAGTTGGGGCTGTGGGCAGGAACCCAGACACGCAGGATCAGGCCCCAAACACCTGCACATGTCTCTGCTGGGGAGGAGAGTGCTAGGGAACCTACGTCTGTCATACACTTTCTGGGCACCCAAGGAATCAGCCTCCGTGTGTGCGGGGCTGAAAACCCCAGCCAGGGGGCCCTGGGAGCCTGGTGCTCTCCGTGTGGCGCTGAATCTGGGCGGCCAAGCAACCGCTGGAGGAGCCCTGCAGTTGCCCTTCCCTTCCCTCTGACAGAATTCTCACTGCTGGAGCCCTTGGCAGTGTGCAACCCACCAGCCCCTAAGCTCTCCTTAAGGAGGACTGGGACCTAAGTGCAAAGGCAAGGCAGGATTGGAGCTGAGGCAAGAAAGGCGCCAGTGGCGACTCCCAGGCTCCTGCTGCCTGCTCCTTCCTGGAGAGGCAGCCTAAAAGCAAGGCAAGTCTGGGCAAGGCTAGCCCCGGCAGAGCAGCCTCGCGCCAGGAACTCTGCCAGATCGGGGCTCTGAGCAGAGCTAGAGCTCTGCCGTACTGGAGGCGCACTTAGCTCCGTGCAAGCAGGGCTTTCAACTTGACGGGGCTGGGCTGCCTCCTCTTCCCCCGAGGAGGCTCGCTTCCCTGCTGGCTGTGCACTCGCCTATCAGGCGGGGGCGCAGGGCTCCTCCAGCAGGTCTTGCCTCAGGGGCTGCTTCCCCTGAGTTGGGGCTGTGGGCAGGAACCCAGACACGCAGGATCAGGCCCCAACACCTGCACATGTCTCTGCTGGGGAGGAGAGTGCTAGGGAACCTACGTCTGTCATACACTTTCTGGGCACCCAAGGAATCAGCCTCCGTGTGTGCGGGGCTGAAAACCCCAGCCAGGGGCCCTGGGAGCCTGGTGCTCTCGGTGCGGCGCTGATTCTAGGCGGCCTAGAAACCGCTGGAGGAGCCCTGCAGTTGCCCTTCCCTTCCCTCTGACAGAGCTCTCACTGCTGAAGCCCTTGGCAGTGTGCAACCCACCACCCCCTAAGCCCTCCCCAACCACGCCTGGCACCTATGTGCAAAGGCAAGGCAGGATTGGAGCTGAGGCAAGGAAGGCACCAGTGGCGTCTCCCAGGCTCGCTCAGACAGCTCCTTCCTGGGGAGGGAGCCTAAAAGCAAGGCAAGTCTGGGCAAGGCGAGCCCCGGCCGAGCAGCCTCGCGCCAGAAACTCTGCCAGATCGGGGCTCTGAGCAGAGCTAGAGCTCTGCCGTACTGGAGGCCCACTTAGCTCCGTGCAAGCAGGGCTTTCCTCTTGACTGGGCTCGGCTGCCTCCTCTTCTCCCGAGGAGGCTCGCTACACTGCTGGCTGTGCTCTCGCCTATCAGGCGGGCGCGCAGGGCTCCTCCAGCAGGTCTTGCCTCAGGGGCTGCTTCCCCTGAGTTGAGGCTGTGGGCGGGAACCCAGACACGCAGGATAGGCCCCAACCACCTGCACATGTCTCTGCTGGGGAGGAGAGTGCTAGGGAACCTACGTCTCTCACACACTTTCTAGGCACCCACGGAGTCAGCCTCTGGAGTGTGGGGATGCAAAACCCAGCCAGGGGCCCTTGGAACCTGGTGCTCTCCGTGCGGAGCTTTGTCTGGGCGGCCAAGGAACCGCTGAAGGAGCCCTGCTGTTGCCCTTCGCTTCCCTCTGACAGAGCTTTCACTGCTGGAGCCCTTGGCAGTGTGCAACCCACCAGCCCCTAAGCCCTCCTCAAGGACGCTTGGGACCTAAGTGCAAAGGCAAGGCAGGGGTAGAGCTGAAGCCAGGAAGGCGCCAGTGGCGTTTCCGAGCCTCACACAGCCTGCTCCTTCCTGGGGAGGGAGCCTTAAAGCAAGGCAAGTCTGCGCAAGGCTCGCCTATGGCAGAGCATCTTGGTGCCAGGAACTCTGCCAGATCGGGCCTCTGAACAGAGCTAGAGATCTGCCGTACTGGAGTCGCACTTAGCTTCGTAAGCAGGGATTTCAGCTTGACGGGGACTTGCTGCCTCCTCTTCCCCGAGGAGGCTCGCTTCCCTGCTGGCTGTGCACTCGCCTATCAGGCGGGGGCGCAGGGCTCCTCCAGCAGGTCTTGCCTCAGGGGCTGCTTCCCCTGAGTTGGGGCTGTGGGCAGGAACCCAGACACGCAGGATCAGGCCCCAAACACCTGCACATGTCTCTGCTGGGGAGGAGAGTGCTAGGGAACCTACGTCTGTCATACACTTTCTGGGCACCCAAGGAATCAGCCTCCGTGTGTGCGGGGCTGAAAACCCCAGCCAGGGGCCCTGGGAGCCTGGTGCTCTCGGTGCGGCGCTGATTCTAGGCGGCCTAGAAACCGCTGGAGGAGCCCTGCAGTTGCCCTTCCCTTCCCTCTGACAGAGCTCTCACTGCTGAAGCCCTTGGCAGTGTGCAACCCACCACCCCCTAAGCCCTCCCAACCACGCCTGGCACCTATGTGCAAAGGCAAGGCAGGATTGGAGCTGAGGCAAGGAAGGCACCAGTGGCGTCTCCCAGGCTCGCTCAGACAGCTCCTTCCTGGGGAGGGAGCCTAAAAGCAAGGCAAGTCTGGGCAAGGCGAGCCCCGGCCGAGCAGCCTCGCGCCAGAAACTCTGCCAGATCGGGGCTCTGAGCAGAGCTAGAGCTCTGCCGTACTGGAGGCCCACTTAGCTCCGTGCAAGCAGGGCTTTCCTCTTGACTGGGCTCGGCTGCCTCCTCTTCTCCCGAGGAGGCTCGCTACACTGCTGGCTGTGCTCTCGCCTATCAGGCGGGGCGCGCAGGGCTCCTCCAGCAGGTCTTGCCTCAGGGGCTGCTTCCCCTGAGTTGAGGCTGTGGGCGGGAACCCAGACACGCAGGATAAGGCCCCAACCACCTGCACATGTCTCTGCTGGGAGGAGAGTGCTAGGGAACCTACGTCTCTCACACACTTTCTAGGCACCCACGGAGTCAGCCTCTGGGAGTGTGGGGATGCAAAACCCAGCCAGGGCCCTTGGAACCTGGTGCTCTCCGTGCGGAGCTTTGTCTGGGCGGCCAAGGAACCGCTGAAGGAGCCCTGCTGTTGCCCTTCGCTTCCCTCTGACAGAGCTTTCACTGCTGGAGCCCTTGGCAGTGTGCAACCCACCAGCCCCTAAGCCCTCCTCAAGGACGCTTGGGACCTAAGTGCAAAGGCAAGGCAGGGGTAGAGCTGAAGCCAGGAAGGCGCCAGTGGCGTTTCCGAGCCTCACACAGCCTGCTCCTTCCTGGGGAGGGAGCCTTAAAGCAAGGCAAGTCTGCGCAAGGCTCGCCTATGGCAGAGCATCTTGGTGCCAGGAACTCTGCCAGATCGGGCCTCTGAACAGAGCTAGAGATACTCTTACTGGGGAGTCGCACTTAGCTTCGTGTAAGCAGGGATTTCAGCTTGACGGGG
>NW_017192252.1:0-21345 GCF_001704415.2 Capra hircus
GAGCCTGGAGACGCCACTGGTGCCTTCTTGCCTCAGCTCCAATCCTGCCTTGCCTTTGCACTTAGGTCCCAGCGTCCGTTGAGGAGGGCTTAGGGGCTGGTGGGTTGCACACTGCCAAGGGCTCCAGCAGTGAGAAGCTCTGTCAGAGGGAAGGGAAGGGCAACTGCAGGGCTCCTCCAGCGGTTCTTGGCCGCCCAGAATCAGCGCCGCACGGAGAGCACCAGGCTCCCAGGGCCCCTGGCTGGGGTTTTCAGCCCCGCACACACGGAGGCTGATTCCTTGGGTGCCCAGAAAGTGTATGACAGACGTAGGTTCCCTAGCACTCTCCTCCCCAGCAGAGACATGTGCAGGTGGTTTGGGGCCTGATCCTGCGTGTCTGGGTTCCTGCCCACAGCCCCAACTCAGGGGAAGCAGCCCCTGAGGCAAGACCTGCTGGAGGAGCCCTGCGCCCCCGCCTGATAGGCGAGTGCACAGCCAGCAGGGAAGCGAGCCTCCTCGGGGGAAGAGGAGGCAGCAAGTCCCCGTCAAGCTGAAATGCCCTGCTTACACGAAGCTAAGTGCGACTCCAGTACGGCAGATCTCTAGCTCTGTTCAGAGGCCCGATCTGGCAGAGTTCCTGGCACCAAGATGCTCTGCCATAGGCGAGCCTTGCGCAGACTTGCCTTGCTTTAAGGCTCCCTCCCAGGAAGGAGCAGGCTGTGTGAGGCTCGGAAACGCCACTGGCGCCTTCCTGGCTTCAGCTCTACCCTGCCTTGCCTTTGCACTTAGGTCCCAAGCGTCCTTGAGGAGGGCTTAGGGGCTGGTGGGTTGCACACTGCCAAGGGCTCCAGCAGTGAAAGCTCTGTCAGAGGGAAGCGAAGGGCAACAGCAGGGCTCCTTCAGCGGTTCCTTGGCCGCCCAGACAAAGCTCCGCACGGAGAGCACCAGGTTCCAAGGGCCCCTGGCTGGGTTTTGCATCCCCACACTCCCAGAGGCTGACTCCGTGGGTGCCTAGAAAGTGTGTGAGAGACGTAGGTTCCCTAGCACTCTCCTCCCCAGCAGAGACATGTGCAGGTGGTTGGGGCCTTATCCTGCGTGTCTGGGTTCCCGCCCACAGCCTCAACTCAGGGGAAGCAGCCCCTGAGGCAAGACCTGCTGGAGGAGCCCTGCGCGCCCGCCTGATAGGCGAGAGCACAGCCAGCAGTGTAGCGAGCCTCCTCGGGAGAAGAGGAGGCAGCCGAGCCCAGTCAAGAGGAAAGCCCTGCTTGCACGGAGCTAAGTGCGCCTCCAGTACGGCAGAGCTCTAGCTCTGCTCAGAGCCCCGATCTGGCAGAGTTTCTGGCGCGAGGCTGCTCGGCCGGGGGCTCGCCTTGCCCAGACTTGCCTTGCTTTTAGGCTCCCTCCCCAGGAAGGAGCTGTCTGAGCGAGCCTGGGAGACGCCACTGGTGCCTTCCTTGCCTCAGCTCCAATCCTGCCTTGCCTTTGCACATAGGTGCCAGGCGTCGTTGGGGAGGGCTTAGGGGTGGTGGGTTGCACACTGCCAAGGGCTTCAGCAGTGAGAGCTCTGTCAGAGGGAAGGGAAGGGCAACTGCAGGGCTCCTCCAGCGGTTTCTAGGCCGCCTAGAATCAGCGCCGCACCGGAGAGCACCAGGCTCCCAGGGCCCCTGGCTGGGGTTTTCAGCCCCGCACACACGGAGGCTGATTCCTTGGGTGCCCAGAAAGTGTATGACAGACGTAGGTTCCCTAGCACTCTCCTCCCCAGCAGAGACATGTGCAGGTGGTTGGGGCCTGATCCTGCGTGTCTGGGTTCCTGCCCACAGCCCCAACTCAGGGGAAGCAGCCCCTGAGGCAAGACCTGCTGGAGGAGCCCTGCGCCCCCGCCTGATAGGCGAGTGCACAGCCAGCAGGGAAGCGAGCCTCCTCGGGGAAGAGGAGGCAGCCCAGCCCCGTCAAGTTGAAAGCCCTGCTTGCACGGAGCTAAGTGCGCCTCCAGTACGGCAGAGCTCTAGCTCTGCTCAGAGCCCCGATCTGGCAGAGTTCCTGGCGCGAGGCTGCTCTGCCGGGGGCTAGCCTTGCCCAGACTTGCCTTGCTTTTAGGCTGCCTCTCCAGGAAGGAGCAGGCAGCAGGAGCCTGGGAGTCGCCACTGGCGCCTTTCTTGCCTCAGCTCCAATCCTGCCTTGCCTTTGCACTTAGGTCCCAGTCCTCCTTAAGGAGAGCTTAGGGGCTGGTGGGTTGCACACTGCCAAGGGCTCCAGCAGTGAGAATTCTGTCAGAGGGAAGGGAAGGGCAACTGCAGGGCTCCTCCAGCGGTTGCTTGGCCGCCCAGATTCAGCGCCACACGGAGAGCACCAGGCTCCCAGGGCCCCTGGCTGGGGTTTTCAGCCCCGCACACACGGAGGCTGATTCCTTGGGTGCCCAGAAAGTGTATGACAGACGTAGGTTCCCTAGCACTCTCCTCCCCAGCAGAGACATGTGCAGGTGTTTGGGGCCTGATCCTGCGTGTCTGGGTTCCTGCCCACAGCCCCAACTCAGGGGAAGCAGCCCCTGAGGCAAGACCTGCTGGAGGAGCCCTGCGCCCCCGCCTGATAGGCGAGTGCACAGCCAGCAGGGAAGCGAGCCTCCTCGGGGGAAGAGGAGGCAGCCCAGCCCCGTCAAGTGAAAGCCCTGCTTGCACGGAGCTAAGTGCGCCTCCAGTACGGCAGAGCTCTAGCTCTGCTCAGAGCCCCGATCTGGCAGAGTTCCTGGCGCGAGGCTGCTCTGCCGGGGCTAGCCTTGCCCAGACTTGCCTTGCTTTTAGGCTGCCCTCTCCAGGAAGGAGCAGGCAGCAGGAGCCTGGGAGTCGCCACTGGCGCCTTTCTTGCCTCAGCTCCAATCCTGCCTTGCCTTTGCACTTAGGTCCCAGTCCTCCTTAAGGAGAGCTTAGGGGCTGGTGGGTTGCACACTGCCAAGGGCTCCAGCAGTGAGAATCTCTGTCAGAGGGAAGGGAAGGGCAACTGCAGGGCTCCTCCAGCGGTTGCTTGGCCGCCCAGATCAGCGCCACACGGAGAGCACCAGGCTCCCAGGGCCCCTGGCTGGGGTTTTCAGCCCCGCACACACGGAGGCTGATTCCTTGGGTGCCCAGAAAGTGTATGACAGACGTAGGTTCCCTAGCACTCTCCTCCCCAGCAGAGACATGTGCAGGTGTTTGGGGCCTGATCCTGCGTGTCTGGGTTCCTGCCCACAGCCCCAACTCAGGGGAAGCAGCCCCTGAGGCAAGACCTGCTGGAGGAGCCCTGCGCCCCCGCCTGATAGGCGAGTGCACAGCCAGCAGGGAAGCGAGCCTCCTCGGGGGAAGAGGAGGCAGCAAGTCCCCGTCAAGCTGAAATCCCTGCTTACACGAAGCTAAGTGCGACTCCAGTACGGCAGATCTCTAGCTCTGTTCAGAGGCCCGATCTGGCAGAGTTCCTGGCACCAAGATGCTCTGCCATAGGCGAGCCTTGCGCAGACTTGCCTTGCTTTAAGGCTCCCTCCCCAGGAAGGAGCAGGCTGTGTGAGGCTCGGAAACGCCACTGGCGCCTTCCTGGCTTCAGCTCTACCCCTGCCTTGCCTTTGCACTTAGGTCCCAAGCGTCCTTGAGGAGGGCTTAGGGGCTGGTGGGTTGCACACTGCCAAGGGCTCCAGCAGTGAAAGCTCTGTCAGAGGGAAGCGAAGGGCAACAGCAGGGCTCCTTCAGCGGTTCCTTGGCCGCCCAGACAAAGCTCCGCACGGAGAGCACCAGGTTCCAAGGGCCCCTGGCTGGGTTTTGCATCCCCACACTCCCAGAGGCTGACTCCGTGGGTGCCTAGAAAGTGTGTGAGAGACGTAGGTTCCCTAGCACTCTCCTCCCCAGCAGAGACATGTGCAGGTGGTTGGGGCCTGATCCTGCGTGTCTGGGTTCCCGCCCACAGCCTCAACTCAGGGGAAGCAGCCCCTGAGGCAAGACCTGCTGGAGGAGCCCTGCGCGCCCGCCTGATAGGCGAGAGCACAGCCAGCAGTGTAGCGAGCCTCCTCGGGAGAAGAGGAGGCAGCCGAGCCCAGTCAAGAGGAAAGCCCTGCTTGCACGGAGCTAAGTGGGCCTCCAGTACGGCAGAGCTCTAGCTCTGCTCAGAGCCCCGATCTGGCAGAGTTTCTGGCGCGAGGCTGCTCGGCCGGGGGCTCGCCTTGCCCAGACTTGCCTTGCTTTTAGGCTCCCTCCCCAGGAAGGAGCTGTCTGAGCGAGCCTGGGAGACGCCACTGGTGCCTTCCTTGCCTCAGCTCCAATCCTGCCTTGCCTTTGCACATAGGTGCCAGGCGTCGTTGGGGAGGGCTTAGGGGGTGGTGGGTTGCACACTGCCAAGGGCTTCAGCAGTGAGAGCTCTGTCAGAGGGAAGGGAAGGGCAACTGCAGGGCTCCTCCAGCGGTTTCTAGGCCGCCTAGAATCAGCGCCGCACCGAGAGCACCAGGCTCCCAGGGCCCCTGGCTGGGGTTTTCAGCCCCGCACACACGGAGGCTGATTCCTTGGGTGCCCAGAAAGTGTATGACAGACGTAGGTTCCCTAGCACTCTCCTCCCCAGCAGAGACATGTGCAGGTGTTTGGGGCCTGATCCTGCGTGTCTGGGTTCCTGCCCACAGCCCCAACTCAGGGGAAGCAGCCCCTGAGGCAAGACCTGCTGGAGGAGCCCTGCGCCCCCGCCTGATAGGCGAGTGCACAGCCAGCAGGGAAGCGAGCCTCCTCGGGGGAAGAGGAGGCAGCCCAGCCCCGTCAAGTTGAAAGCCCTGCTTGCACGGAGCTAAGTGCGCCTCCAGTACGGCAGAGCTCTAGCTCTGCTCAGAGCCCCGATCTGGCAGAGTTCCTGGCGCGAGGCTGCTCTGCCGGGGCTAGCCTTGCCCAGACTTGCCTTGCTTTTAGGCTGCCTCTCCAGGAAGGAGCAGGCAGCAGGAGCCTGGGAGTCGCCACTGGCGCCTTTCTTGCCTCAGCTCCAATCCTGCCTTGCCTTTGCACTTAGGTCCCAGTCCTCCTTAAGGAGAGCTTAGGGGCTGGTGGGTTGCACACTGCCAAGGGCTCCAGCAGTGAGAATTCTGTCAGAGGGAAGGGAAGGGCAACTGCAGGGCTCCTCCAGCGGTTGCTTGGCCGCCCAGATTCAGCGCCACACGGAGAGCACCAGGCTCCCAGGGCCCCTGGCTGGGGTTTTCAGCCCCGCACACACGGAGGCTGATTCCTTGGGTGCCCAGAAAGTGTATGACAGACGTAGGTTCCCTAGCACTCTCCTCCCCAGCAGAGACATGTGCAGGTGTTTGGGGCCTGATCCTGCGTGTCTGGGTTCCTGCCCACAGCCCCAACTCAGGGGAAGCAGCCCCTGAGGCAAGACCTGCTGGAGGAGCCCTGCGCCCCCGCCTGATAGGCGAGTGCACAGCCAGCAGGGAAGCGAGCCTCCTCGGGGGAAGAGGAGGCAGCCAAGTCCCCGTCAAGCTGAAATCCCTGCTTACACGAAGCTAAGTGCGACTCCAGTACGGCAGATCTCTAGCTCTGTTCAGAGGCCCGATCTGGCAGAGTTCCTGGCACCAAGATGCTCTGCCATAGGCGAGCCTTGCGCAGACTTGCCTTGCTTTAAGGCTCCCTCCCCAGGAAGGAGCAGGCTGTGTGAGGCTCGGAAACGCCACTGGCGCCTTCCTGGCTTCAGCTCTACCCCTGCCTTGCCTTTGCACTTAGGTCCCAAGCGTCCTTGAGGAGGGCTTAGGGGCTGGTGGGTTGCACACTGCCAAGGGCTCCAGCAGTGAAAGCTCTGTCAGAGGGAAGCGAAGGGCAACAGCAGGGCTCCTTCAGCGGTTCCTTGGCCGCCCAGACAAAGCTCCGCACGGAGAGCACCAGGTTCCAAGGGCCCCTGGCTGGGTTTTGCATCCCCACACTCCCAGAGGCTGACTCCGTGGGTGCCTAGAAAGTGTGTGAGAGACGTAGGTTCCCTAGCACTCTCCTCCCCAGCAGAGACATGTGCAGGTGGTTGGGGCCTGATCCTGCGTGTCTGGGTTCCCGCCCACAGCCCCAACTCAGGGGAAGCAGCCCCTGAGGCAAGACCTGCTGGAGGAGCCCTGCGCGCCCGCCTGATAGGCGAGAGCACAGCCAGCAGTGTAGCGAGCCTCCTCGGGAGAAGAGGAGGCAGCCGAGCCCAGTCAAGAGGAAAGCCCTGCTTGCACGGAGCTAAGTGCGCCTCCAGTACGGCAGAGCTCTAGCTCTGCTCAGAGCCCCGATCTGGCAGAGTTTCTGGCGCGAGGCTGCTCTGGCCGGGGGCTAGCCTTGCCCAGACTTGCCTTGCTTTTAGGCTGCCTCTCCCAGGAAGGAGCAGGCTGAGCGAGCCTGGGAGACGCCACTGGCGCCTTCCTTGCCTCAGCTCCAATCCTGCCTTGCCTTTGCACTTAGGTGCCAGTCCGTCGCTTAAGGGAGAGGCTTAGGGGCTGGTGGGTTGCACACTGCCAAGGGCTCCAGCAGTGAGAGCTCTGTCAGAGGGAAGGGAAGGGCAACTGCAGGGCTCCTCCAGCGGTTTCTAGGCCGCCTAGATTCAGCGCCACACGGAGAGCACCAGGCTCCCAGGGCCCCTGGCTGGGGTTTTCAGCCCCGCACACACGGAGGCTGATTCCTTGGGTGCCCAGAAAGTGTATGACAGACGTAGGTTCCCTAGCACTCTCCTCCCCAGCAGAGACATGTGCAGGTGTTTGGGGCCTGATCCTGCGTGTCTGGGTTCCTGCCCACAGCCCCAACTCAGGGGAAGCAGCCCCTGAGGCAAGACCTGCTGGAGGAGCCCTGCGCCCCCGCCTGATAGGCGAGTGCACAGCCAGCAGGGAAGCGAGCCTCCTCGGGGGAAGAGGAGGCAGCAAGTCCCCGTCAAGCTGAAATCCCTGCTTACACGAAGCTAAGTGCGACTCCAGTACGGCAGATCTCTAGCTCTGTTCAGAGGCCCGATCTGGCAGAGTTCCTGGCACCAAGATGCTCTGCCATAGGCGAGCCTTGCGCAGACTTGCCTTGCTTTAAGGCTCCCTCCCCAGGAAGGAGCAGGCTGTGTGAGGCTCGGAAACGCCACTGGCGCCTTCCTGGCTTCAGCTCTACCCCTGCCTTGCCTTTGCACTTAGGTCCCAAGCGTCCTTGAGGAGGGCTTAGGGGCTGGTGGGTTGCACACTGCCAAGGGCTCCAGCAGTGAAAGCTCTGTCAGAGGGAAGCGAAGGGCAACAGCAGGGCTCCTTCAGCGGTTCCTTGGCCGCCCAGACAAAGCTCCGCACGGAGAGCACCAGGTTCCAAGGGCCCCTGGCTGGGTTTTGCATCCCCACACTCCCAGAGGCTGACTCCGTGGGTGCCTAGAAAGTGTGTGAGAGACGTAGGTTCCCTAGCACTCTCCTCCCCAGCAGAGACATGTGCAGGTGGTTGGGGCCTTATCCTGCGTGTCTGGGTTCCCGCCCACAGCCTCCAACTCAGGGGAAGCAGCCCCTGAGGCAAGACCTGCTGGAGGAGCCCTGCGCGCCCGCCTGATAGGCGAGAGCACAGCCAGCAGTGTAGCGAGCCTCCTCGGGAGAAGAGGAGGCAGCCGAGCCCAGTCAAGAGGAAAGCCCTGCTTGCACGGAGCTAAGTGGGCCTCCAGTACGGCAGAGCTCTAGCTCTGCTCAGAGCCCCGATCTGGCAGAGTTTCTGGCGCGAGGCTGCTCTGGCCGGGGGCTCGCCTTGCCCAGACTTGCCTTGCTTTTAGGCTCCCTCCCCAGGAAGGAGCTGTCTGAGCGAGCCTGGGAGACGCCACTGGCGCCTTCCTTGCCTCAGCTCCAATCCTGCCTTGCCTTTGCACATAGGTGCCAGGCGTCGTTGAGGAGGGCTTAGGGGCTGGTGGGTTGCACACTGCCAAGGGCTCCAGCAGTGAGAAGCTCTGTCAGAGGGAAGGGAAGGGCAACTGCAGGGCTCCTCCAGCGGTTTCTAGGCCGCCTAGAATCAGCGCCGCACGGAGAGCACCAGGCTCCCAGGGCCCCTGGCTGGGGTTTTCAGCCCCGCACACACGGAGGCTGATTCCTTGGGTGCCCAGAAAGTGTATGACAGACGTAGGTTCCCTAGCACTCTCCTCCCCAGCAGAGACATGTGCAGGTGTTTGGGGCCTGATCCTGCGTGTCTGGGTTCCTGCCCACAGCCCCAACTCAGGGGAAGCAGCCCCTGAGGCAAGACCTGCTGGAGGAGCCCTGCGCCCCCGCCTGATAGGCGAGTGCACAGCCAGCAGGGAAGCGAGCCTCCTCGGGGGAAGAGGAGGCAGCCCAGCCCCGTCAAGTTGAAAGCCCTGCTTGCACGGAGCTAAGTGCGCCTCCAGTACGGCAGAGCTCTAGCTCTGCTCAGAGCCCCGATCTGGCAGAGTTCCTGGCGCGAGGCTGCTCTGCCGGGGGCTAGCCTTGCCCAGACTTGCCTTGCTTTTAGGCTGCCTCTCCCAGGAAGGAGCAGGCAGCAGGAGCCTGGGAGTCGCCACTGGCGCCTTTCCTTGGCCTCAGCTCCAATCCTGCCTTGCCTTTGCACTTAGGTCCCAGTCGTCCTTAAGGAGAGGCTTAGGGGCTGGTGGGTTGCACACTGCCAAGGGCTCCAGCAGTGAGAAGCTCTGTCAGAGGGAAGGGAAGGGCAACTGCAGGGCTCCTCCAGCGGTTGCTTGGCCGCCCAGATCAGCGCCACACGGAGAGCACCAGGCTCCCAGGGCCCCTGGCTGGGGTTTTCAGCCCCGCACACACGGAGGCTGATTCCTTGGGTGCCCAGAAAGTGTATGACAGACGTAGGTTCCCTAGCACTCTCCTCCCCAGCAGAGACATGTGCAGGTGTTTGGGGCCTGATCCTGCGTGTCTGGGTTCCTGCCCACAGCCCCAACTCAGGGGAAGCAGCCCCTGAGGCAAGACCTGCTGGAGGAGCCCTGCGCCCCCGCCTGATAGGCGAGTGCACAGCCAGCAGGGAAGCGAGCCTCCTCGGGGGAAGAGGAGGCAGCCAAGTCCCCGTCAAGCTGAAATCCCTGCTTGCACGGAAGCTAAGTGCGACTCCAGTACGGCAGATCTCTAGCTCTGTTCAGAGGCCCGATCTGGCAGAGTTCCTGGCGCAAGATGCTCTGCCATAGGCGAGCCTTGCGCAGACTTGCCTTGCTTTTAGGCTCCCTCCCCAGGAAGGAGCAGGCTGTGTGAGGCCTGGAAACGCCACTGGCGCCTTCCTGGCTTCAGCTCTACCCCTGCCTTGCCTTTGCACTTAGGTCCCAAGCGTCCTTGAGGAGGGCTTAGGGGCTGGTGGGTTGCACACTGCCAAGGGCTCCAGCAGTGAAAGCTCTGTCAGAGGGAAGCGAAGGGCAACAGCAGGGCTCCTTCAGCGGTTCTTGGCCGCCCAGACAAGCTCCGCACGGAGAGCACCAGGTTCCAAGGGCCCCTGGCTGGGTTTTGCATCCCCACACTCCAGAGGCTGACTCCGTGGGTGCCTAGAAAGTGTGTGAGAGACGTAGGTTCCCTAGCACTCTCCTCCCCAGCAGAGACATGTGCAGGTGGTTGGGGCCTGATCCTGCGTGTCTGGGTTCCGCCCACAGCCCCAACTCAGGGGAAGCAGCCCCTGAGGCAAGACCTGCTGGAGGAGCCCTGCGCCCCGCCTGATAGGCGAGTGCACAGCCAGCAGGGTAGCGAGCCTCCTCGGGGAAGAGGAGGCAGCCGAGCCCGTCAAGTGAAAGCCCTGCTTGCACGGAGCTAAGTGCGCCTCCAGTACGGCAGAGCTCTAGCTCTGCTCAGAGCCCGATCTGGCAGAGTTCCTGGCGCGAGGCTGCTCTGCCGGGGCTAGCCTTGCCCAGACTTGCCTTGCTTTTAGGCTCCTCCCAGGAAGGAGCAGGCTAGCGGAGCCTGGGAGTCGCCACTGGCGCCTTCTTGCCTCAGCTCCAATCCTGCCTTGCCTTTGCACATAGGTGCCAGGCGTCGTTGGGGAGGGCTTAGGGGCTGGTGGGTTGCACACTGCCAAGGGCTCCAGCAGTGAGAAGCTCTGTCAGAGGGAAGGGAAGGGCAACTGCAGGGCTCCTCCAGCGGTTGCTTGGCCGCCCAGATTCAGCGCCACACGGAGAGCACCAGGCTCCCAGGGCCCCTGGCTGGGGTCTTCTGCTCCGGCACACCCGGAGGCTGATTCCGTGGGTGCCCAGAAAGTGTATGACAGACGTAGGTTCCCTAGCACTCTCCTCCCCAGCAGAGACATGTGCAGGTGTTTGGGGCCTGATCCTGCGTGTCTGGGTTCCCGCCCACAGCCCCAACTCAGGGGAAGCAGCCCCTGAGGCAAGACCTGCTGGAGGAGCCCTGCGCCCCCGCCTGATAGGCGAGTGCACAGCCAGCAGGGAAGCGAGCCTCCTCGGGGGAAGAGGAGGCAGCCCAGCCCCGTCAAGTTGAAAGCCCTGCTTGCACGGAGCTAAGTGTGCCTCAGTACAGCAGATCTCTAGCTCTGTTCAGAGGCCCGATCTAGCAGAGTTCATGTCGCCAAGATGCTCTGCCATAGGCGAGCCTTGCGCAGACTTGCCTTGCTTTTAGGCTCCCTCCCCAGGAAGGAGCAGGCTGTGTGAGGCTGGGAAACGCCACTGGCGCCTTCCTGGCTTCAGCTCTACCCCTGCCTTGCCTTTGCACTTAGTTCCCAGCGTCCTTGAGGAGGGCTTAGGGGCTGGTGGGTTGCACACTGCCAAGGGCTCCAGCAGTGAAAGCTCTGTCAGAGGGAAGCGAAGGGCAACAGCAGGGCTCCTTCAGCGGTTGCTTGGCCGCCCAGACTAAGCGTCCGCACGGAGAGCACCAGGTTCCAAGGGCCCCTGGCTGGGTTTTGCATCCCCACACTCCCAGAGGCTGACTCCGTGTGTGCCTAGAAAGTGTGTGAGAGACGTATGTTCCCTAGCACTCTCCTCCCCAGCAGAGACATGTGTTTGGGAGGGCTTAGGGATCGCTGAGTTCCACACTTCCAAGGGCTCCAGCACTGAGAGCTCTGTCGACGGGAAGGGAAGGGCAACTGCAGAGCTCCTTCAGCTGTTGCTTGGCTGTCCAGACTCAGCGCCACATTGAGAGCACCATGCACCCAGGGCCCCTGGGTGGTGTCTGCAGCCAGCAGGCTGGCGACTCACTTGTGGTCTCCCATCATTTGCCTGAAATACATAGGTTCCCTAATGCTCTTCTCCCCAGCAGAGCTGTGTGCAGGTTGTTGGGGCCTGCCCCTGCGTGTCTGGGTTCCCGCCCACAACCCCAGCTCAGGGGAAGTAACCCCTGAGCCAAGACCTGCAGGAGGCGAGGTATGGCTCCGCCTGGAAGCCGAGTGCACAGGACAAGTGGAAGGGAGCCTCCTCCGGGGAAGAGGAGGCAGCCCAGTCGCCTGCTGCTGCAAGCCTTGCTGGGGTGGAGCCGAGTGCGCCTCCAGTATCGGCAGAGCTCCAGCTCCGCTGAGAGCCCTGATCTGGCAGAGTTCCTTGCGCGAGGCTGCTCTGCCTGGGGCGAGCCTTGCCCAGACTTGCCTGGCTTCTAGACTTCCTGCCCAGGAAGGAGCAGTCTGCACGAGGTTGGGAGACGCCACTGGCACCTTCCTGGCCTCAGCTCTGCTCCTGCCTTGCCTTTGCACCTAGGCCCCAGGCGTTCTTGTGGTGGCTTAGGGGCCGGTGGCTTCCACACTGCCAAGGGCTCCAACAGTGAGAGCTCTGTTCGAGGGAAATGAAGGGTATATTTGGAATGCAATCGTTTATCAGATGTGAGACCCACACCTTCACCCTGAACCCTCACCCCGAGCCCTTACCCTCGCCCTCACCCACACCCTCACCCTGAACCCTTACCCTCACCCTCACCTTGAAGCCTTACCCTCACCCTCACCCCTAACCCTAACCCTCACGCCTCACCCCTCACCCTAACAAGTTGGGGGGCTGTTCTGCACACTGTAACCTTAACCCTTCCCTCACCCGACACCCTATCCACATCCTAACCCTAACCCACTTCATAGTCACGCCCTCAACCCTATACTTACCCTTGAAGTACGTACCTGCATCATCTTCGTTTTGGACACTTCCCATGCATAACAAAAGACAAGGTTGGAATGTTTCAAACATCGATCCAAGACCCATTATCCACATAAAAGGGATATAAATACTCTGATCACATCATTTAAATCTCTTGCATCACCAAAATACCTCTCCACCACGTATCCAATCGCCATTGATGGATCACATCTATCTCATACATTTTATAACTTAGCAATCAGATACGCACCCGTAATCTGGGTAATTATATACACAGGATATATTGATACCATAAATATTTCAACAAATTCCACTTTCTACGATGAGTTCAATCTTCACAAAAGTAGGATGAACGGCACCTGTTTCCACTAGGATCCATAGCATTGCACAAAGTGACAGTGAGCGTGAAAATCTTAATGATGACCACCGGAAAGAAGGTCAGCACGGCTGATATCACAGATTTTTCAGTGTTCCAATACGACTTCTACCCAAATCCATAAAGAAAGACATATGCATAGGAAACTACAAATTGAAAGCAAGTCTATTGAGATAAATATTGGACATCAATTGTATGAATCTTTAAGGCATCACTGCAGACATTCTTCAGACATTCTTCAAATTCATAGAATGACAACAAAGTATGGCTACGTACAATCCATTCGGTTTTATAAACCACTCATGAATAACCTCACAAGCCATTGAAAACCAGATGACACTTTCAAATAGCTTTGATCTACAAACAAGGCTGTAAGACAGAAAGTTAAAATCGAAATACATGAACTAAATCCTCAATAGATATGAAAACATCCCTTGGTAGTGAAGTCGATTCACATTAGTTATTAGGGCTTTCATGCACAGATCCACGGGGCATATACAGAACCATTCCTCCAACAAAACTGAAGAATGACTTTAAAATCGCAAACAAAACATGAGTATATGTGTTCACACACTTCATGGAGCAAGGGTTTCTTCGATCTGAAAACTGGCGTCGATGAAGGACTGTGTGAAGAAGACTTCAAAGTCTATTTGGCAAACACAGCCTACGTTGGCTATATTTAGTCCTCAGATGAATGGAATGTCATGAGTACTGGGCGTTTCAAAGAAGCAGCCTGTGAAGCTCTGGACGCTTATTGGGATGCGTGGTATACCACATTCACACGTTTCAGTAGCATTGGTGCAAAAACGATACACTTCTCAGGGGAAGCTTCTACATGGACTCTTGGGATCAGAGCTCTAACTCATACACACATACTTTTCCTTTGAAAATGATCCTGCATGATAAGCAAACAAAACACTGGATGAACACCTAGACGGTGAGCTCTGTACTAAATGATTTGAAAGCCAGTAGATGGAATGAGCTGATGAGGAAGACTACAAACGAGTCATCTTCTTCAACTTGGTCAAACTGCTCATAGTCATACAAGTGAATGAAAAGTGGAGCCTGTTGTCATTCAATCTGTTGAAAAGAAAGAGAATAATACAACAAATTAGCAAATCTTATTTTCTTCATAAACATTATATTATTTCTGCACAGCTTTCTTACTGGCATGAATAGAATATCTGCAATAATCACTTGTCACAGTGAAATGGATTCACATTCGATATCGATTCACATCTAGAATTGATGCCATAGCTGTTTGATACTATTGCTTGAGTGAATGCAACTTATGTGACTTCACAAACTACAAACACGACTAACATAATAGGTATTAAAAAACCTTGAGTGACATGAGCGTGAAGACTTAGTAGAGTTGCTCTCAAGAATCATGATACTATTCTTCACTCCAGCCATAGGACTGGAATCTGTACATTAACACCCCTGCAAAAGAAACGGGAAGGATAGAATAATAATAAAGGAACTTCATAACTATATTCCTACTGTCAACATTCAACACTATGTTTTCTTTTCAACTGACTTTCATATTTGGTCTACTGTAACCTCTTCTGTGTTCATTTTATGCTAAACTTATTGCCAACAGTAAAATTACCATATGAGCTCTAATGAATTTTTTTACTTGCAAAGCTAGTGATAGAACCAAAGGCCAATATCTACATCAAACAGGAGGAATGGAATGGAAACTGTAAACAATTTGATGGAATAGCATTTCCGTGCTCCTATTCAGTCAAACGGACATTCCAAAGGATGTGATTTTTCTGAAAGTTTATTTCGGAAACTTGGAAGTGGATGACTGCAAACAATAAAACGAATAATATATTGATACATAATACGAATAATATACAGTGGGTCATTCTTTTTTCTATTCTGCCACAGCTAACTGACTGGAAGTCAGTTGTCGTAACTACTACTAACAGAAGACCCTCACCGATGAGTGAAGATATATAGGAAAATCCATAATAGATCTAAAAACCGTCAAAGATAAAATGGTCATGAAAAAATACAGTGACAGTTTAGTTGGTATAAGAAACAGGATGATTATGAAAGCAAAGCCAACAATCATGGATAGGCCATGGAAGCCCGTGGCTGTCACGAGTGTTGACTTGTATCCTTCATCTGAGGTTGTTAAAAGTGCGTGGTAAAATCCAGAGGTTTGCAGCAGTGGTAACCTCCTGAGCAGACTGAAATCCAAAGGGTTTCCAGAATATCCTGACGATTTCCATCTACTAGGCTGTGGTGAGCTCAAGCAATACATACTCCAGAGGACAGAAGACAGACGTCTACTGCACTTAGGGAGAAAGGGAATGTTGCTGCTCGGCCTAGTACAAGTGTAGAAGCAACACCTCGGTGATTCGATCTTTAAAGACTCCATACATATGAGAAAGACTGGTATGAATAATCCTTCAGAAGCGCCTTCTCAGACCTCCTCCCATCATAAGCACAAGCATAATGAAAACACTGAGTTTTCATGGGCTCACGCAAAATTAGACTCACTTATGACTTTGCTTTGAGAAGAGTTGAACTACTCATTGTTTAAGAGAAATGACCCTTTCTTCTCTGAAGACTTGTGAATCATTCATAGGGTGTGGTGAATAAACTACTTAAGGATCTAATCCATAAAAATGCGATAGGCTAAGCACAGAGATGTTTTTCTCCCTTTCTCAAAGGATGGAACATTTTGTATTTGCACTGACTTTATGTCTTGACTTCATGTACAATTAGATATTGATTTTTTTAGTTGACATACAATAGGACTAAAAATATCGATATAATACTGATAACTCATGTTGGTATGTGTGGTTGTCACATAGGATTCACAGGAGATTTAGATTCACAGTTGTCAACGTAAAGGATGAATGCTATTTAGCTTCTTCGTGACTCTAGACCACGAATGAAGAGTTTTCCTCAACATATTTCACTGAGGGAAATACAAGGATGATAGGCATAATACTATGCTTCGACTCACGGATATCGAAGCATTGTTCACAATACAGATCTGATTTTCGAAATCAGGGTTCTTTCAGTGTCCTTGAACAGCATTTGTTTTTCTGGATACAGAAGAAAAAACTCATGAGTATCAAACTGGTTCCCAGAAAACATGTGTATGAATTGTTATCTTCCTGAACCAGGGATCAAACCCACATCACTTCCACCTCCTGCACTGGTAGGCAGAGTATTTCTTGATCAACTGCGCCACCTGGGAATCGACATACATTTCAAGGACCACTGCCATCAGCTTCTACTGTTCATGACCAAACTAGGAGAAACAACATTGGAAGAAGGACTCATAAGGGTACTCATAGGAAGTACTCATAAGTCAAGGAACCGTTCTACTGGGTCCTCTCGTTATTACTGGGACAAGTCAGTTCCTCCGATGATGATGGGTATAACTGAAAAATTATTACAAATGCATGGGATGCGATGTCTACATGATAAATGTGTTCCTCTTATACTATTGCTTCAGGGATGTCTACTTCCGCATGAACGACTGCACTACAAGGGATGCCTGCTATTCCAGCTCAAGCAACAGATAGTGAAGTGCAGATCATTGTCCTTTGTTGAAAATAATCAGCAGTTTGTCAACATAGGGAACATGCCGGAGGAACCCTTGGGATGGAACTCTAAAAACAGGTTGGGCCCTCTTTTTGCCAGGCCCTGCGATAAAATACAAATCAGAAAAAGAAAAATAGCATCGGTTTTGTCAGGACTTCCTCATCTTTTCTTTCTCGGTAGCAGGAAGCAGACATTGAGGCCAGAGGACTGCAGGATTTCATTGTGAACTAACGTTGGGTGGGGTGGAGGCTCATCACTCTAGTAAGAATGTGGCTCACTAAAACGGAATTTCATTCACTTCATGGACATAGAGTTCTAGAATCCTTCATTAAGGAATTCAATAAGCTATATTTCCTTACACCTTCACAATCTCTTGGTTTACAAGAATGTCAATTGCTAGTCCAGCACTTATACAATGAGTGTTACAGGTAGTATGAGTGTATAAATGATGACGAGCAATGACAGGAAGTTTATTTATTCTCTGTTTGAATTCTTGAGTTTTTTATATAATTTTTTATAATATCCTTACAGATGTAAATATTTTAGTGACATGTATAAATACACGTTGAGTAGTGCTATGATAACTCATAGTGTTGCCACAATAAATATCATGGTTATTATGTGCTTTTCATATATTCCTTTGGAGATTCTCTTGCATTACACATCATCATAAGATATTTAATAGTTTCCTAAACTGTACAGTAGGTCCTTGTGGCTTCTTTTATATATGGTAATGTATTTGTTAATAATTCAAACAAAAACTGGTACACAAATATTCATAGTGACATTCACAATAGCTCAAAGGTAGAACTCATTCAAGTGTCCGTTGGTGGGAGACTGAATATGCAACGCAAGGTATATTCAGAAGCTTGAACGGTATTCCACCATACAAAAAAGTACATTAAATGGTGCTGCCACTCTGCAAGACATTACACAAATGACTCCAAAACGAACACGTGGAAGAAATACATAGTTCGATTCCAATTCATGCTATGTACCCAAAAGGATTGGGAAAGGGGGCTGAAAAAAATGGATACTCCTTCCGTCATACTCACAACAGCATGATTCACACTGGCAAACAAACAGAAGCAATCGAAGTGTCCATGGCAGCCAATTCCATAAACAAACTGTGGTATACACACAATGGAATCTGATTCGGCCCTTCAAAGTCAGTAATTCTGACAATGCGACAATGTGGACAAACCTTATGGTCATTAGATTAAGTGAAATAAACCAGACCAAAAAAAGACAAACGTTCTGTGATTCCGCTCATATGAGATATCCAAACAAGTCAAATCTGTCAGAAATAGCAGAAAGTGATTCCGACCGATCGAAAAGAGTTCATGTTTCATGGACCTCAGTTTCCCTTGGAAAAACTGACTTCCCATCATATCTCCAAAACCAATTAGACAAATAACTGGAAGCTATATCCAGTCAAATGAATGTAGACATAATGTTACAGTGTACACCAAACTCACTCAAACTTCTCAACAGACAAAAGGCAAAACTGTATCTGTGGCACCTCAGCTTAGCTTAAAACTGTATCTACGGTACCTCACTTCTGCTTATAAAATTTAACAACAACAACAACACACTAAAGGCTATCCAAAAAAGGATAGAAAACACATATAACATCAACTTTAAAAAATTAGAAATTGAAACGGTGAAAAACCTTATTCACAAAACTTAAACACAAGCCACAGGAAACTATATTTATAAAATAGATATCTGATAAAGGATTGTTCTCCAAATATACCAAAAAATCTAGAACAATCTCATAAAATATGTATACACCTAAACACCTGGCCTACAAAAATATAAAGATAGTAAATAAGCCTATCAAAAAGACTCAAAACCACATAGCATTAGGAAATGACAAACTAAAATAACAGTGAGGTAGCACTGCACACCTATTAGATCCAGTCAACTCAAGAAAAGGGGGTAGGGCACAGCTTCTCCGGTGGCTCAGTGGTAAAGAATCTGCCTGACAATGCAAGACACTCTAGTTCGATCCCTTACCCCAGAAGATCCCACAAGCCACAGAGAAACATAGCTGGATTTTTCCACAGCTAAACAAGGCTCACCTGTGACCTGAATCCTTCATGTCCAGCACTTACTAAACAGCTTTGAAAACATGTCCAGACAAAAAAGGATCGCATGATTATATACAACAGCTCGACTTGGAATCACTACAAACTTTCAAATATCAGGATGTCTTCAGTAGATGACAGTGTAAACAAATGGGGATACATGCAAAGTGAAGGGGAGCAAATGCTACCACAAAATATACCACCTCAGCATGAGGATTAGTTGGACCCAATTAACTTTTATTTTTTTAGAGGACACATGATCATCTCTGAAACCCAAGTTCAAGACAGCTCTTCTGTGAGTCACATTTACCAGAGAAATCTCATTTCAAAGGAATCCTCTCTATATGCCAGATAGAAGGATGAGACACAGTCTTTTGAAACTCTTTTTTCTTTTCTATCGATAGGGAAAGCTAAGCCGTAAATCTGCACAGCCACCATACCCTTCCTTTCCTTTGGTTGTATTTTTTTAAATATTTGTTTCTGTTTTCATTTGGCTGCGCCAGGTCAACCTTCATTGAGGCAAGCCAGATATTTAGCTACAGCATGCAAATTCTCTGTTGTGGCATGGGAGATCTAGTTCTTGGATCAGGAAATGAACCTGGGCCTCCTTCTTTGGGAGTGTCCAGTCTCAGCCACTGGACCACCAGGAAGTGCCTGTTTTGTTTTCAGATGAAGATGGAATCTAAGGTGATATCTTGGGCCATTTCAGTCACTGACTCAGTTTCCTGAGTTTGTCCAAAGCACGCACAAGGTGCACATTATTAAACTGGTTTGCAAAACAAGAAAAGGTTGTCTGCTACAACACTGTATGCTTACAAATATCTAAATGGTAAATGGCATAGTATTGATTTTTCATTACTATGGGGGGAGAAAGAATGCAGGATTCATACATGTTACAACACGAATAAATATTCAAACCATCTTCAGTGAAAAAAAAATCCACATAGAAAAGGCCACCCAGAACCCTTATTCACCATGTCTGCTTTCAATCCATCAAGTTTGTCCAAATAACTGAAAATCTCAGTAACACTCTAAATAAAGAAAAAAGGATGAAGATGGAAACAAAAGATATATTCATACACTTGAACATTGCAAAGTGGAAGTGGGGCGGTGGATTACATTATAACGTAGATACCATATGATTTCCTGATTTTGGAGATTATGTGCTGGTTCTGCAGAAGGTACCCATTTTGGATAAAACACATAGAGTCTTTTAGATGATGTGGCAAATGCTAGCACTTGTTCCCATTGCTAGGCATTTTCTGTACATTTTAAATGACTGGAAAGTATACTAGGTTTCAAAACAACCATGTCAATACCACAAAAGAAATTTAGAGTAGACAGGCAGGAAGCTTTCTGATACAGGCCAAGACTTACCCAGACGAAGTTCAAGGGAAGCTGCGATGCTCACTGCCCTTGAAGGAGTCCACGTGGAATGAAGAAGTACTGTGGGAAGTCTCTTAGTAACCACCATGTCTTGGGTCCTCTGGATGACCTACTGCAGGAGAAACAGATGTTACAGATAAAACGTTCCACATCACTTCACAAAATGTTGTTAGACTACTTTCAGTAAAGCTGAATCATTTGGGATCAATTTACAATCATATAATAGACTACCATTTACAGTCCAAAAATCACTTGCATTTCTAGACACTCATAACAATCAGAAAAAAAAATTAAGAAACTCCCACTTAAATAAAACATCTAGCAACAAACTTAATCAAGAACATAAAAGACCAGTAGTCAGAAAACTAGAAAGCACTGATAAAGAAACCAAAGAAAACACAAATACACAGAAAACTATTCCACGCTCATGCACTGGAACAATGAGGAATTAAAAGGTCCATTCCAACCAAAGTCATCAACAAATACACGGACTGCAATCACAAAATAACATTCAATGGCATTTTTCACAGAAATAGAAATATTCCTCATATTAGACTGCTACTGTTGACCAGGACCTTAAACGGCCAAAAAGACTCTGAGAAAGAGGAACACAGCTGGAGGCATCTTCCTATCCCTCTTCAAACTACATCACGGAGCTGTAGTGACCACCACAGTGAGGAACTGGCAGGAACACAGACACATGGACTCCAGGAGAGAATAGAGAGCCCAGAAACGAACCCACATGTACATGGTCAGTTCCTGAAAATCAAACCAGGAACGAGCGAAGAGGAAAGGACAGTCTTCTCAAGAAACAGTGACAGGAAAACGGCCACCTACACGGAAGAACATCAGTGTTCATCCTCTACATCATCTAACGCAAATCGAACTGAAAACCCACCGCTTTGCACACGGAGCTCTTTCCCCCTGAGTCCTCCGAGATGGACCTCCAGTCAGCCCTCAGCTGGACACAGGAAACGTCTACTCCGTCCTCATTTTTCGCTCTTGCAGCGCCTCCCTGCTGGTGGGCACTGAGGCAACCCTGCTCCTCTCAGCCTGGATGCAGCCCTGTTATCCAGAAGCCTGAGCCCTGATGGTCCTGAGGAGACAAAGCTCCCGCCAGCTGCTCACGGGGCAGAGCCTAAAGGCAAAGCGTCCTGCGCCCCGCGGGTCAGAGGGGGCTTTGGCGCCCCCCTGCGGGCCACAGGAGAAGAGCGGGCAGCCCGGCGCTCACAGACCTCAGAGGGGCTCACCCAGAAGCAGCTCTGCTGCGAGCACTCAGACTGGAAGCCCAAACTGAAATGGAGCAGAATAGCTCCATGACCCTCCGCAAAACATGGCTAAGGAACAATCAGAGCCTGTATGGAATGCAGCCATAAAAAGGAACACATGTGAGTTTGTTCTAATAAAGGGGAGGGAGTCAGTCAAAGAGAGAAAAAACATGGAATCTAGAAGGATGGTACTGACGAGTCTGTTCACAGAGCAGCAATGGAGGTGCAGACATAGAGAACAGACTTCCAGACGAGGGTGGGGAACAAGAGGGAGAGGGTGAGATGAATGGAGAGAGCAGCATGGATGCAGGTACACCAACCTTTGTAAATAGACAACCCAATGGGAATTTGCTGTATGATTCAGGGAACTCAAACTGGGCTCAGTAGTAACCTAGAGAGGTGGGAATGCGTGCGAGGTGGGAGGGAGATTCCAGAGCAAGAGGACATAGGTACACCTATGGTCAATTCATGTGGATGTATGACAAATCAAACCAATATTGTAAAGCAATGATCAATCAACTAAAAAGAAATAACTGTTTAAAAAAATATGAACATACACACAAACTTTGCAACAAGGTAACTCCATTTTAAAAACTATTGAAATTTTAGAAAACTACAAACGTTCTACATGACCTTCGGTCTGGTGATCAGGTCTAACATACACAAAACAAGCCAACTTACCCAATTA
>NW_017192253.1:0-10375 GCF_001704415.2 Capra hircus
TCGTGGGAAGCCTCGAGGGAAAGCCCGATAACCAATCCCTTTATCACGCGAAGGGAAGCGTGACACTGCTGCTACAGCTCGGGAGAAAGCCCGTGGCCCCCACTCGAGACGAGGACTGACTCCCCTGGGGAGACTCCAGAAGTACCCCAAGATCCATGTCAGCACTGGAGAGGAATCCTCAGGTTCCGCACCGACTCCACACAAGGTCTTAGGCCCCGGCATCGACGGGAGAGGAATCCCGAGAGGCCCAAGCAACTCGCATGGGGACTGGCCTTTCCTGAGGCCACCAGAGCGGGTCCTGAGGTCCCCGTCGTAAGTCGAGAGCACCTGCCGCAACTCGAAATCCAGGAGGTTCTCCCCCCAGGCGAGATGAGGCCCATTTCCGCTGAGGCGTCTCAAGGCTAATCAAACCTAACCTCTGGAACTTCCAAAGGGTCCTTCACACCCTTGTTATAACTCAAGAAGTTCCCCGACATACCCGTCTCCACTCGAGAGGAAGCACGAGAGTCCCGCCACATCCAGAGGAGCCCCGTTTCCGCCTCATAGCTCGAGAGGAGGATCCTTTCCCTGCGTGAAGAATTCCCGGCGTTCCCTCGCATCTCAAGAGAGGCGTCTCCACAAAGGGCGAGAGGAACTCCAGGGTCGTGCCACCATTCCCAGAGTCCCCAGATGTCTCAGTCCATTCCAGGGAAACCTGTTTTCCCTGCACTGCCTCGACTTTCAAGCCGAGGATCGCACACCACGGTGGCACGTGGGACAGCCCTGTGGGAAAGCTCGTGGGAAAGCCAAAGCCACAGATCCCTTGATCCACGCGAAGGGAAGCGTGACACTGCTGCTACAGCTCGGGAGGAAATCGCACGTGCATGCCCCACTCGAGACGAGGACTGACTCCCCTGGGGAGACTCCAGAAGTACCCCAAGATCCATGTCAGCACTGGAGAGGAATCCTCAGTTCCGGCACCGACTCCACACAAGGTCTTAGGCCCCGCATCGACGGAGAGGAATCCCGAGAGGCCCCGAGCAACTCGCATGGGGACTGGCCTTTCCTGAGGCCACAAGAGCGGGTCCCTGAGGTCCCCGTCGTAAGTCGAGAGCACCTGCCGCAACTCGAGAAAATCCAGGAGGTTCTCCCCTCCAGGCGAGATGAGGCCCATTTCCGCTGAGGCGTCTCGAGGCTAATCGCAGCTAATCCACTGGAACTTCCAAAGGGTCCTTCACACCGCTTGCTGCAACTCAAGAAGCTTCCCCGACATACCCGTCTCCCTCGAGAGGAAGCAATAGAGTTTTGCCCCCATCCAGAGGAGCCCTGTTTCCGCCTCCTAGCTCGAGAGGAGGGATCCTTTCCCTGCGTGGTCGGGAAGAATCCCGGCGTTTCCCGTCACATCTCAAGAGGAGGCACTCTCCACAGGCAAAGGCGAGAGGAACCCAGGGTCCTGCCACCATTCCCAGAGTCCCCCAGATGCCTCAGTCCATTCCAGGGGAAACACTGTTTTTCCCTGCACTGCTCGGACTTTCAAGCCGAGGATCGACTCACACCACGGTGGCACGTGGGACAGCCCTGTGGGAAAGCCTCGTGGGGAAAGCCTCGAGGGAAAGCCCCTGATAACTTGATTCACGCGAAGGGAAGCGTGACACTGCTGCTACAGCTCGGGAGGAAAAGCTTCCGTGTTGCCCCCACTCGAGACGAGGACTGACTCCCCTGGGGAGACTCCAGAAGTACCCCAAGATCCATGTCAGCACTGGAGAGGAATCCTCAGGTTCTGGAACACCACTCCACACAAGGTCTTAGGCCCCGGCATCGATCGGGAGAGGAATCCCGAGAGGCCCCCGAGCAAACTCGCATGGGGACTGGCCTTTCCTGAGGCCACCAGAGCGGGTCCCTGAGGATCCCCGTCGTTAAGTCGAGAGCACCTGCCGCAACTCCGAGAAAATCCAGGAGGTTCTCCCCTCCAGGCGAGGATGAGGCCCATTTCCGCTGAGGCGTCTCGAGGCTAATCACACCTAACCTCTGGAACTTCCAAAGGGTCCTTCACACCCTTGCTGCAACTCAAGAAGTTCCCCGACTTACCCGTCTCCACTCGAGAGGAAGCACGAGAGTCCCGCCCACATCCAGAGGAGACCCGTTTTCCTGCCTCCTAGCTCAAGAGGAGGGATCCTTTCCCTGCGTGGTCGGGAAAGAATTCCCGGCGTTCCCGTCGCATCTCAAGAGGAGGCTCTCTCCACAAGGAAAGGCGAGAGGAACTCCAGGGTCGTGCCACCATTCCCAGAGTCCCCCAGATGTCTCAGTCCATTCCAGGGAAACCTGTTTTCCCTGCACTGCCTCGACTTTCAAAGCCGAGGATCGACTCACACCACGGTGGCACGTGGGACAGCCCTATGGGAAAGCCTCGCTGGGAAAGCCTCCTGGGAAAGACGGAATGGAAAGCCACAGATCCCTTGATCCACTGGGAAGGGAAGCGTGACACTGCTGCTACAGCTCGGGAGGAAAGCGCACGTGCATGCCCCCACTACGAGACGAGGACTGACTCCCGCTGGGAGACTCCAGAAGTACCCCAAGATTCCATGTCAGCACTGGAGAGGTAATCCTCAGGCTTCCGGCACCGACTCCACACCAAGGTCTTAGGCCCCGGCATCAACGGGAGAGGAATCCCGAGAGGCCCCCGAACAACTCGCATGGGGACTGTCCTTTCCTGAGGCCAGCAGAGCGGGTCTCTGAGGTCCCAGTCGGAAGTCGAGAGCACCTGCCGCAACCCAAGAAAATCCAGGAGGTTCTCCCCTCCAGGCGAGATGAGGCCCATTTCCGCTGAGGCGTCTTGAGGCCAATCACATCTAACCTCATGGAACTTACAAAGGGTTCTTCACACCCTTGCTGCAACTCAAGAAGTTCCCCGACATACCCGTCTCCACTCGGGAGGAATCACGAGAGTCCCGCCCACATCCAGAGGAGCCCCATTTCCGCCTCCTAGCTTGAGAGGAGGGATCCTTTCCCTGCGTGGTTGGGGAAAGAATTCCCCGCGTTCCCGTCGCATCTCAAGTGGAGGCGCTGTCCACAGGAAAGTCGAGAGGAACTACAGGGTCGTGCCACCATTCCCAGAGTCCCCCAGATGTCTCAGTCCATTCCAGGGAAACCTGATTTCCCTGCACTGCCTCAACTTTCAAGTCGAGGATCGACTCACACCACGGTGGCACGTGGGACAGCCCTGTGGGAAAGCCTCGTGGGAAAGCCTCATGGGAAAGCCTCGAGGGAAAGCCACAAATCCCTTGATGCACGCGAAGGGAAGCGTGACACTGCTGCTACATCTCGGGCAGGAAAGCGCACGTGCATGCCCCCACTCGAGACGAGGACTGCCTCCCCTGGGTAGACTCCAGAAGTACCCCAAGATCCATGTCAACACTGGAGAGGAATCCTCATGGTTCCGGCACCGATTCCACACAAGGTCTTAGGCCCCAGCATCGACGGGAGAGCAATCCCGAGAGGCTCCCGAGCAACTCGCATGTGGACTGGCGTTTCCTGAGGCCACCATAGCGGATCCCTGAGGTACCCCGTCGTTAGTCGAGAGCACCTGCCGCAACTCGAGAAAATCCAGGAGGTTCTCCCCTCCAGGCGAGATGAGGCCCATTTCCGCTGAGGCGTCTAGAGGCTAATCACATCTAACATCTGGAACTTCCAAAGGGTCCTTCACACCCTTGCTGCAACTCAAGAAGTTCCCCGACATACCCGTCTCCCCTCGACAGGAAGCACGAGAGTCCCGCCCACATCCAGAGGAGCCCCGTTTCCGCCTCCTAGCTCGAGAGGAGGGATCCTTTCCCTGCGTGGTCGGGAAAGAATTCCAGCGTTCCCGTCGCATCTCAAAGAGGAGGCGCTCTCCACAGGAAAGGCGAGAGGAACTCCAGGGTCGTGCCACATTCCCAGAGTCCCCCAGATGTCTCAGTCCATTCCAGGGAAACCTGTTTTCTCTGCACTGCCTCGACTTTCAAGCCGAGGATCGACTCACACCCCGGTGGCACGTGGGACAGCCCTGTGGGAAAGCCTCGTAGGGAATGCCACAGATCCCTTGATATACGCGAAGGGAAGCGTGAGACTGCTGCTACAGCTCGGGAGGAAAGCGCACGTGCATGCCCCCACTCGAGACGAGGACTGCCTCCCCTGGGGAGACTCCAGAAGTACCCCAAGATCCATTGTCAGCACTGGAGAGGAATCCTCAGGTTCCGGCACCGACTCCACACAAAGATCTTAGGCCCCGGCATCGAGGTGAGAGGAATCCCGAGAGTCCCCCGAGCAACTCGCATGGGGACTGGCCTTTCCTGAGGCCACCAGAGCGGGTCCCTGAGGTCCCCGTCGTAAGTCGAGAGCACCTGCCGCAACTCGAGAAAATCCAGGAGGTTCTCCCTCCAGGCGAGATGAGGCCCATTTCCGCTGAGGCGTCTCGATTCTAATCACACCTAACCTCTGGAACTTCCAAAGGGTCCTTCATACCCTTGCTGCAACTCAAGAAGTTCCCCGACATACCCGTCTCCACTCGAGAGGAAGCACGAGAGTCCCGCCCACATCCAGAGGAGCCCCGTTTCCGCCTCCTAGCTCGAGAGGAGGGATCCTTTCCCTGCGTGGTCGGGGAAAGAATTCCCGGCCGTTCCCAGCGCAATCTCAAGAAGAGGCGCTCTCCACAGGAAATGCAAAGAGGAACTCGAGGGTCCGTGCCACCATTCCCAGAGTCCGCCAGAAAATTCCTTGTCGGGAATTTTATTGGCCTTCCTTGTAAACCTAGCTATTCAGCCTTTTTCCTCCAGTTAATCTTCTTACTACCTCTATAATTTCTTAATCTCATCTTACATTAATAAATACACAAGACTTTCCACGTCAACGCCGTCCATCCATCGAATTCCCTGGATCCAGCGGGGCTGGACCCCGGCACACTGAGATATCTGGGGGACTCTTGGAATGATGGCACGACACTGGAGTTTCTCTCGCCTTTCCTGTGGAGAGCGCCTCCTCATGAGATGCGACGGGAACACCGGGAATTCTTTCCGGAACATACAGGGAAAGGATACCTGACCGCGAGGTACGAGGCGGAAACGGAGCTCCTCTGGATGTGGGCGGGACTCTCGTGCTTCCTCTCGAGTGGAGTCAGGTATGTTGGGGAACTTCTAGAGTTGTAGCAAGGGTGTGAAGGACCCTTTGGAAGTTCCAGGGGTTAGGTGTGATTAGCCTCGAGACGCCTGAGCGGAAATGGGCCTCATCTCGCCTGGAGGGAGAACCTCCTGGATTTTCTCGGAGTTGCGGCAGGTGCTCTTGACTTACGACGGGGACCTCAGGGACCCGCTCTGGTGGCCTCAGGAAAGGCCAGTCCCCATGCGAGTTGCTCGGGGGCCTCTCGGGATTTCCTCTCCCTTCGACGTCGGGGCCTAAGACCTTGTGTGGAGTCGGTGCGGAACCTGAGGATTCCTCTCCAGTGCTGGACATGCATCTTGCGGTACTTCTGGAGTCTCCCCAGGGGAGTCAGTCCTCGTCTCGAGTGGGGGCATGCACGTTCGCTTTTCCTCCCGAGCTGTAGCAGAACTGTCACGCTTCCCTTCGCTTGGATCAAGGGATCTGTGGCTTTCCCTCGTGGCTTTCCCACGAGGCTTTCCCACAGGGCTGTCCCACGTGCCATCGTGGTGTGAGTCGATCCTCGGCTAGAAATTCGAGGCAGTGCAGGGAAATCAGGTTTCCCTGGAATGGACTGAGACATCTGGGGGACTCTGGGAATGGTGGCACGACCCTGGAGTTCCTCTCGCCTTTCCTGTGGAGAGCGCCTCCTCTTGAGATGCGCCAGGAACGCCAGGAATTCTTTCCTGACTACGCAGGGAAAGGATCCCTCCTCTCGAGCTAGGAGGCGGAAACGGGGCTCCTCTGGATGTGGGCGGGTCTCTGGTGCTTCCTCTCGTGTGGAGACGGGTATGTCGGGGAACTTCTTGAGTTGCAGCAAGGGTGTGAAGGACCCTTTGGAAGTTCCAGAGGTTAGGTGTGATTAGACTCGAGACGCCTCAGCAGAAATGGGCCTCATCTCGCCTGCAGGGGAGAACCTCCTGGATTTTCTCGAGTTTCAGCAGGTGCTCTCCAGTTACGACCAGGACTTATGTAACCCGCTCTGGTCCGCTCAGGAAATGCCAGTCCACTTGCGAGTTGCTAAGGGGCCTCTCGGGATTCCTCTCCGGTCGATGACGGGGTCCTAAGACCTTGTTTGGAGTCGGTGCCCGAACCTGAGGTTTCCTCTCCAGTGCTGACATGGATCTTGGGGTACTACTGGAGTTTCCACAGGGGAGTCATCTTCGTCTCCAATGGGGGCATGCACGTGCGCTTTTCTCCCGAGCATTAGGAGCAGAGTCAATTTTCCCGTTGGGTTGATCAAGGGGTTTCTTGTTTTCCCTCGAGGCTTTCCCACGAGACTTTCCCACGAGGCTTTCCCACAGGGCTGTCCCACGTGCCACCATCGTGTGAGTCGGTCCTCCGCGTGAACGTCGAGGCAGTGCAGGGTAAACAAGTTCCTCTGGAAAGGACTGAGACATCTGGGGGACTCTTGGAATGGTGGAACGACCCTGGAGTTCCTCTCACCTTTCTTGTGGAGCGTGCCTCCTCTTGAGATGCGACAGGTACGACAGGAATTCTTTCCCGGCCAATCAGGGAAAGCATCCCTCACATTGAGCTAGGAGGGGGAATTGGGGCTCCTCTGGATGTGGGTGGTACCCTGGTGATTCCTATGTAGTGGCGACGGGTCTCTCCTGGATCTTCTTGAGTTGCAACAAGGGTGTGAAGGACCCTTTGGAAGTTCCAGAGGTTAGGTGTGATTAGCCTCGAGACGTCTCAGTGGAAATGGGCCTCATCTCGCCTGAAGGGGAGAATCTCCTTCATTTTCTCGAGTTGTGGCAGGTGCTCTCGACTTACGACGGGGACCTCAGGGACCCGTTCTGTTGGCCTTAGGAAGACCAGTCCCCATGCGAGTTGCTAGAGGGCCTCTCGGGATTCCTCACCGGTAGATGCCGGGGCCCAAGACCTTCGGTGGAGTGGGGGCCAGAACCTGAGTATTCCTCTCCAGTGCTGACATGTTTTTGGGATACTTCTGAAGTCTCCCAAGGGGAATCAGTCCTCGTCTCGAGTGGGGGCATGCGCATGCTCTTTCCTCCCGAGCTGTAGCAGCAGTGTCATGCTTCCCGTCGCGTGGATCAATGGATCTGTGGCTTTTCCTCTAGGCTTTTCCTAGAGGATTTCCCACGAGGCTTTCCCACAGGGCTTTCCCCCGTGCCACCGTGGTGTGAGGCGATCCTCGGCATGAAAGTTTAAGGCACTCTGTAAAAACAAGATCCTCTGGAATGGACTGAGACATCTGGGGACGCTTGAAATGGTGGCACGACCATGGAGTTCCTCTCTCCCTTCCTGTGGAGAGCGCCTCCACCTGAGATGCGACGGGAATGCCGGAAGTTCTTTCCCGACCAAGCAGGGAAAGGATCCCTCATCTCTAGCTAGGAGGATGAAACGGGGCTACTCTGGATGTGGGCAGGACCCTCGTGTTTCCTCTCGAGTGGAGATGGGAATGTCGGGGAACTTCTTGAGTTGCAGCAAGGGTGTGAAGGACCCTTTGGAAGTTCCAGAGATTAGATGTAATTAGCCTCGAGACACCTCATTGCGAAATGGGCCTCATCTCGCCTGGAGGGAGAACCTCCTGGATTTTCTCGAGTTGCGGCAGGTGCTCCCGACTTACGACGGGGACCTCAGGGACCCGCTCTGGTGGCTTCATCAAAGTCCAGTCCCCATGCCAGATGCTGGGGGGCTTCTCTTGATAACTCTCCTGTTGATGCCCGGGCCGAACAACTTGTGTGGATTCGGGGCCGGAACCTGAGGTTTCCTCAGCAGTGCTGACATGGATATTGGGGTTCTTCTGGAGTCTCACCTGGAGAGTCAATCCTCCTCTCAAGTGAGGGCACGCACGTGTGCTTTCCTCCCGAGCTGTAGCAGCAGGGTCACGCTTCCCGTCGTGTGGATCAAGGGATCTGTGGCTTTCCCTGGAGGCTTTCCCACGAGGCTTTCTCACAGGGCTTTCCCTCGTGCCACCGTGGTGTGAGTTGATCCTCAGCGTGAAAGTCGAGGCAGTGCAGGGAAAACAGGTTCCTCTGAATTGGACTGATGCTGGGAGCCAGTATGAGGACTCCCGCCCGTGATAACGTCATGAGGAAGAAAGCTGACATAGGCATGGTGTGTTCAGACTTCAGGGACCCCTCTGGAAGTTCCTACTGCACGTACCCCAACAAAAATCTGCCGGCTTTTTTGCTCTGCTTTTCCACTCTTCTGACATTTTCTGGAAAAAGTCAATTCAGGGCTTTAGTCTTCTGCATTTGAAAGAGTGTTTCAATCCAAAAACCCCTCTGAATGCTTTCTAGCCTGCCTGCAGGACTCGTACAGCTGGGCATGTGATTGTTTGAGGCCTCCTTTCCCCAGGAGGCACAGGAAGCTTAAAGCATCCTAGGAATGTAGGGGCATCCGAGGAGTCAAAATCTTTATAATAGGACTGATTAAAAGTTTCATTTTTTGGGTCAATGCTTGCTGCTAAATTTTCATATCCTTTATTTTTAGATAGAGTTGGTATATTAAAAAAACAAGTAGTAGACCTGGTATTAGCAACATTAGATCTTTGAGTTAAGTACCTTCTTTGTTATAACCCACTGCACCTTTGTTCTATAGAGATGTAACTTTAATGCTTTAAGGAAATGCAGATTAAAGAAAAACACTTCAGAGGAAACAAAATTAACATTCATTAAGGAAGAGAGCCAAAAAGTGTTTAACAAGCCTCTTGGCCAGAAGATAATGTAAATCACCAGAGACCTTTTGTATACAAAATGATGTACAGAAAGAGTCTGGGGTGCGAACGCTACATAATTTTGTGTTACCCATTGAACTCCATGTTTTATCAAAAGTATAAAAGGCTTTATGAACAATAAAGGATGGGGCCAGTTTCTCGGACCAGTTTCTCGAACTAGTCTCTCGGCCTGGTTTCTTGGGACTCAGGCTCCCCCCGTGTCTTTTTCTCTCTTTCTTCTTCTCTCCCTTTCCTTCTCTCTGCTTTTTACTTTAACTTCAAGGCTGAATCTCCACCAGGGGCGCGGAGGCTCGCCAGGTCTACTTACTTGCCTGGCTGTTAAGACCTGCACGAAAGGGAGCTTAAGGCGAGGCACCCTTAGATATTCAAGCAGGGGCTGGTGGCCCAACGTAGATGGTGAAAATTCCTTGTCTGGAATTTTATTGGTCTTCCACGTAAACCAAGCTATTCAGCCCTTTTCCTCCAGTTAATCTTCTTACTACACTATAATTTCTTAATCTAATCTTACATTAATAAATAAAAAAGACTTTCCACGACAACGCCGTCCATCCGTCGAATTCCCTGGATCCAGCGGGGCTGGACCCCGGCAGACTGAGATATCTGGGGGACTCTTGGAATGGTGGCACAACCCTGGAGTTCCTCCGCCTTTCCTGTGGAGAGCGCCTCCTCTGAGATGCGACGGGAACACCGGGAATTCTTTCCCGAACATGCAGGGAAAGGATACCTGACCTCGAGGTATGAGGCTGGAAACGGGGCTCCTCTGGATGTGGGCGGGATTCTCGTGCTTCCTCTCGAGTGGAGTCAGGTATGTCGGAGAACTTCTTGAGTTGCCAGCAAGGGTGTGAAGGACCCTTTGGAAGTTCCAGATGTTAGGTATGGTTAGCCTCGAGACGCCTCAGAGGAAAAGGGCCTCATCTCGCCTGGAGGGGAGAACGTCCTGGATTTTCTCGAGTTGCGGCAGGTGCTCTTGACTTACTACGGGGACCTCAGGGACCCGCTCTGGTGGCCTCAGGAAAGGCCAGTCCCCATGCAAGTTGCTCGGGGCCTCTCGGATTCCTCTCCCGTCGATGCCGGGGCCTAAGACCCTGTGTGGAGTCGGTGCCGGAACCTGAGGTTTCCTCTCCAGTGCTGACATGGATCTTGGGGTACTTCTGGAGTCTCCCCAGGGGAGTTAGTCGTCGTCTTGTGTGGGGGCATGAACGTGCGCTTTCCTCCCGAGCTGTAGCAGCAGTGCAACGCTTCCCTTCGCGTGGATCAAGGGATCTGTGGCTTTCCCTCGAGGCTTTCCCACGAGGCTTTCCCACAGGGCTGTCCCACGTGCCATCGTGGTGTGAGTCGATCCTCGGCTAGAAATTCGAGGCAGTGCAGGGAAATCAGGTTTCCCTGAAATGGACTGAGACATCTGGGGGACTCTGGGAATGGTGGCACGACCCTGGAGTTCCTCTCGCCTTTCCTGTGGAGAGCGCCTCCTCTTGAGATGCGACAGGAACGCCGGGAATTCTTTCCCGACCACGCAGGGAAAGGATC
>NW_017192254.1:0-10374 GCF_001704415.2 Capra hircus
CAACGACCCTGGAGTTCCTCTCGCCTTTCTTTGTGGAGAGCGCCTCTTCTTGAGATGCGAAGGGAACGCCGGGAATTCTTTCCCGACCACGCAGGGAAAGGATCCCTCCTCTCAAGCTAGGAGGCGAAAACGGGGCTCCTCTGGATGTGGGCGAGACTCTCATGCTTCCTCTCGAGTGGAGACGGGTATGTCGGGGAACTTCTTGAGTTGCAGATATGGTGTGAAGGACCCTTTGGAAGTTCCAGATATTAGATGTGATTAGGCTCGAGACGCCTCTGCGGAAAAGGGCCTCATCTTGCCTGGAGGGAGAACCTCCTGTATTTTGTCGAGTTGCGGCAGGTGCTCTCGACTTATGACGGGGACCTCAGGGACCCGCTCTGGTGGCCTCAGGAAAGACAAGTCCTCATGCGAGTTGCTCGGGGTCCTCTCAGGATTCCTCTCCCTTCCTTGCCGGGGCCTAAGATCTTGTGTGGAGTCGGTGCTGGAACCTGGAGCATTTCCTCTCCAGTGCTGACATGGATCTTGGGGTACTTCTGGAGTCTCCCCAAGGGAGTCAGTCCTCGTCTCTAGTTGGGGCATGCACGTGCGCTTTCCTCCCTAGTTGTAGCAGCAGTGTCACGCTTCCCTTCGCGTGGTTCAAGGGATCTATGGCTTTCCAAGGAGGCTTTCCCCACGAGGTTTTCCCACGAGGCTTTCCCACAGGGCTGTCCCACGTGCCACCGTGGTGTGACTCGATCCTCGGCTTGAAATGTCGAGGCAGTGCAGCGAAGCCAGTTTTCCCTGGAATGGACTGAGACATCTGGGGGAATCTGGGAATGGTGACACGACCCTGGAGTTCCTCTCGCCTCTCCTGTGGAGAGCGCCTCCTCTTGAGGTGCGACGGGAACTCCGGGAATTCCTTCCCGACCACGCAGGGAAAGGATCCCTCCTCTCGAGCTAGGAGGCGGAAACGGGGCTACTGTGGATGTGGGCGGGACTCTCGTGCTTCCTCTCGAGTGGAGACGTTTATTTCGGGGAACTTCTTGAGTTGCACCGAGGTTGTGAAGGACCTTTGACAGTTCCAGAGGTTACGTGTGATTAGCCTTGAGACCCCTCAGTGGAAATGGACCTCATCTCGCCTGGCGGGGAGAACTCCTGGATTTTCTCGAGTTGCGGCAGGTGCTCTCGACTTATGACGGGGCCTCAGGGACCCGCTCTGGTGGCATCAGGATAGGCCAGACCCCATGAGAGTTGCTGGGGGGGCCACTCGGGATTCCTCTGCCGTCGATGCCGGGGCCTAAGACCTTGTGTGGAGTCGGTGCCCGGAACCTGAGGATTCTACTCCAATGCAGTCATGGATCTTGTGGTACTTCTGGAGTCTCCGCAGGGGAGTCAGTCCTCGTCTCGAGTGGAGGCATGCACGTGCGCTTTCCTCCCGAGCTGAAGAAGCAGTGTCGCACTTCCCTTCTCGTGGATCAAGGGATCAGGGGCTTTCCCTCGAGGCTTTCCCACGAGGCTTTCCAACGAGGCTTTCCCACAGGGCTGTCCCACGTGCCACCGTGGTGTGAGTCGAACCTCGGCTTGAAAGTCGAGGCAGTGCAGGGAAAACAGGTTTCCATGGAAATGGACTGAGATATCCGGTTGTCTCTGGGAATGATGGCACGACCCTGGAGTTCCTCTCGCCTTTCCTGTGGAGAGCGCCTCCTCTTCAGATGCGACGGGAACGCCGGGAATCTTTCCCGACCACGATGGGAAAAGGATCCCTCCCCTCCAGCTAGGAGGCGGAAACGGGGGCTCCTCTGGATGTGGGCGGGACTCTCGTGCTTCCTCTCGAGTGGAGACGGGTATGTCGGGGAACTTCTTGAGTTGCAGCAAGGGTGTGAAGGACCCATTGTAAGTTCCAGATGTTAGATGTGATTAGCCTCGAGACGCCTCAGCGGAAATGGGCCTTATCTCGCCTGGAGGGGGAACCTCCTGGATTTTTTCGAGTTGCGGCAGGTGCTCTCGACTTACGATGGGGACCTCAGGGGACACGATCTGGTGGCCTCAGGAAAGGCCAGTCCCCATGCGAGTTGCACGGGGGCCTCTCGGGATTCCTCTCCCTTCGATGCCGGGGCCTAAGACCTTGTGTGGAGTCGGTGCTGGAACCTTAGTATTCCTCTCCAGTGCTGATATGGATCTTGGGGTACTTCTGGAGTCTCCCCAGTGGAGTCAGTCCTCGTCTCGAGTGGGGGCATGCACGTGCGCTTTCCTCCCGAGCTGTAGCAGCAGTGTCACTCTTCCCTACGCGTGGATCAAGGGATCTGTGGCTTTCCCTCGAGGCTTTCCCATGAGGCTTTCCCATGAGGCCTTTCCCACAGGGCTGTCCAACGTGCCATCCGGGATGTGAGTCGATCCTCGGCTTGAAAGTCGTGGCAGTGCAGGGAAAACAGGTTTCCCTGGAATGGACTGAGACATCTGGGGGACTCTGGGAATGGGGCCTGATACTGGAGTTCCTCTCGCCTTTCCTGTGGAGAGTGCCTACCTCTTGAGATGAGACGGGAACGCTAGGAATTCTTTCCCGACCACGCAGGGAAAGGATCCCTCCTCTCGAGCTAGCAGGCGGGAAACGGGGCAATCTGGATATGGGCGGGAACCTCGGGTTCCTCTTGAGTGGAGACGGGTATGTCGGGGAAATTCTTGAGTTGCAGCAAGGGTGTGAAGGACCCTTTGGAAGTTCCAGAGTTTAAGTGTGATTACCCCCTTGTTGCCTCAGCGGAAATGGGCCTCATCTCGCCTGGAGGGGAGAACCTCCTGGATTTTCTCGAGTTGCAGCAGGTGCTCTAGACTTACGATGGGGACCTCAGGGACCTGTTCTGTTGGCCTCAGAAAAGGCCAGTTCCCATACGAGTTGCTTGGGGGCCTCTCGGGATTCCTCTCCCGTCGATGCTGGGGCCTAAGACCTTGAGTGGAGTCGGTGCCCGGAACCTGAGGATTCCTCTTCAGTGCTGACATGGATCTTGGGGTACTTCTGGTGTCTCCCCAGGGGAGTCAGTCCTCGTCTCGGGTGGGGGCATGCACGTGCGCTTTCCTCCCGAGCTTTAGCAGCAGTGTCACGCTTCCCTTCCGGGGATCAAGGGATCTGTAGCATTCCCTCGAGGCTTTCCTAGGAGGTTTCCCACGAGGCTTTCCCACAGGGCTGTCCTACGTGCCACCGTGGTGTGAGTCGATCCTCGGCTTAAAGTCGAGGCAGTGCAGGGAAAACAGGTTTCCCTGGAATGGACTGAGACATCCAGGGGACTCTGGGAATGGTGGCACGACCCTGGAGTTCCTCTCGCCTTTCCTGTGGGAGAGCGCCTCCTCTTGAGATGTGACAGGAACACCGGGAATTCTATCCCGACCACGCAGGCGAAGGATACCTCCTCTCGAGCTAGGAGGCGGAATCGGGGCTCCTCTGGATGTGGGCGGGACTGTCGTGCTTCCTGTCGAGTGGAGACGGGTATGTCGGGGAACTTCTTGAGTTGCAGCAAGGGTGTGAAGGACCCTTTGGAAGTTCCAGAGGTTCGGTGAATATCCTGGAGACGCCTCAGCAGAAATGGGCCTCATCTCGCCAGGAGGGGAGAACCTCCTGGATTTTCTCGAGTTGCGGCAGGTGCTCTCGACTTACGACGGGGACTTCAGCGACCCGCTCTGGTGGCCTCAGGAAAGGCCAGTCCCCATGCTAGTTGCTCTGGGGCCTCTTGGGATGCCTCTCCCGTCAATATTGGTGCCTAAGGCCTTGTGTGGAGTCGGTGCCAAAACCTGATGTTTCCTCTCCAGTGCTGACATGGATCTTGGGGTACTTCTGGAGTCTCCCCAGGGGAGTCAATCCTCGTCTCGAGTGGGGGCATGTACGTGCGCTTTCCTTCCGAGCTGTAGTAGCAGTGTCACGCTTCCCTTCACGTGCAACAAGGGATCTGTGGCTTTCCCTCGAGGATTTCCCACGAGGCCTTTCCCACAGGGCTGTCCCACGTGCCCACCGTGCTGTGAGTCGATCCTCGGCTTGAAAGTCGAGGCAGTGCAGGGAAAACAGGTTTCCCTGGAATGGACTGAGACATCTGGGGGACTCTGGGAATGGGGCCTGATCCTTGAGTTTTTCTCGCCTTTCCTGTGGAGAGCGCCTCCTCTTGAGATGCGACGGGAACGCTAGGAATTCTTTCCCGACCACGCAGGGAAAGGATCCCTCCTCTCGAGGCGAGCAGGCGGAAACGGGGCCACTCTGGATATGGGCGGGACTCTCGGATTCCTCTTGAGTGGAGACGGGTATGTCGGGGAACTTCTTGAGTTGCAGCAAGGGTGTGAAGGACTCCTTTGGAAGTTCCAGAGTTAAAGTGTGATTACCCCCTAGTTGCCTCAGCGTAAATGGGCCTCATCTCGCCTGGAGGGGAGAAACTCCTGGATTTTCTCGAGTTGCGGCAGGTGCTCTCGACTTATGATGGGGACCTCAGTGATCCGCTCTGGTGGCCCTCAGGAAAGGCCAGTCCCCATGCGAGTAGCTCGGGGCCTCTCGGGATTCCTCTCCCGTCGATGCTGGGGCCTAAGACCTTGTGTGGACTCAGTGCGGAACCTGAGGATCCCTCTCCAGTGCAGACATGGATCTTAGGGTACTTCTGGAGTCTCCCCAGGGCAGTCAGTCCTCGACTCGAGTGGGGGCATGCACGTGCGCTTTCCTCCCGAGCTCTAGCAGCAGTGTCGCGCTTCCCTTCGCGTGGAATCAAGGGATCTGTGTCTTTCCCTCGAGGCTTTCCCACGAGGCTTTCCCACGAGGCTTTCCCACAGGGCTGTCCCACGTGCCACCGTGGCTGTGAGTCGATCCTAGGCTTGAAAGTCGAGGCAGTGCAGGGAAAACAGGTTTCCCTGGAATGGACTGAGACATCTGGGGGACTCTGGGAATGGTGGCACGACCCTGGAGTTCCTCTCGCCTTTCCTGTGGAGAGCACCTCCTCTTGAGGATGCAACGGGAACGCCGGGAACTCTTTCCCGACCACGCTGGGAAAGGATCCCTCCCTCTCGAGCTAGGAGGCGGAAACGGGGCTCCTCTGGATGTGGGCGGGACTCTCGTGCTTCCTCTCGAGTGGAGACGGGTATGTCGGGAGACTTCTTGAATTGCAGCAAGGGTGTGTAGGACCCTTTGTAAGTTCCAGATGTTAGATATGATTACCTCGAGACTCCTCAGCGGAAATGGGCCTTATCTCGCCTGGAGGGGGAACCTCCTGGATTTTCTCGAGTTGCCGGCAGGTGCTCTCGACTTACGACGGGGACCTCAGGGACCCGATCTGTTGGTCCTCAGGAAAGGCCAGTCCCCATGCGAGTTGATCGGGGACCTCTCGGGATTCCTCTCCCGTCGATGCCGGGGCCTAAGACCTTGTGTGGAGTCGGTGCCGGAACCTGAGGATTCCTCTCCAGTGCTGACATGGGATCTTGGGGTACTTCTGGAGTCTCCCCAGGGGAGTCAGTCCTCGTCTCGAGTTGGGGCATGCACGTGCGCTTTTCCTCCCGAGCTGTAGCAGCAGTGTCACGCTTCCCTTCGCGTGGATCAAGGGATCAGGGGCTTTCCCTCGAGTCTTTCCCACGAGGCTTTCCCACGAGGGCTTTCCCACAGGCTGTCCCACGTGCACGTGGTGTGAGTCTATCCTCGCCTTGAAAGTCGAGGCAGTGCAGGGAAAACAGGTTTCCCTGGAATGGACTGAGACATCTGGTGGACTCTGGGAATGTGGCACGACCCTGGAGTTCCTTTCGTCTTTCCTGTGGTAAAGCGCCTCCACTTGAGATGCGACGGGAACGCCGGGAATTCTTTCCCGACCCTGCAGGGAAAGGATCCCTCCTCTCGAGCTAGGAGGCGGAAACGGGGCTCCTCTGGATGTGGGCGGGACTCTCGTGCTTCCTCTTGAGAGGAGTCGCGTATGTCGGGGAACTTCTTGAGTTGCAGACAAGGGTGTGAAGGACCCTTTGTAAGTTCCAGAGGTTAGGTGTGAGTAGCCTCGAGACGCCTCAGCAGGAAATGGGCCTCATCTCGCCTGGAGGGGAGAACCTCCTGGATTTTCTCGAGTTGCGGCAGGTGCTCTCGACTTACGACGGGGACCTCAGGGACCCGCTCTGGTGGCCTCAGGAAAGGCCAGTCCCTTGCGAGTTGCTCGGGGGCCTCTCGGGGATTTCCTCCCGTCGATGCTGGGGCCTAAAACCTTGTGTGGAGTCAGTGCCGAAACCTGAGGATTCCTCTCCAGTGCTGACATGGATCTTGGGGTACTTCTGGAGTCTCCCCAGGGAGTCAGTCCTCGTCTCGAGTGGGGGCATGCACGTGCGCTTTCCTCCCGAGCTGTAGCAGCAGTGTCACGCTTCCCTTCGCGTGGATCAAGGGATCAGGGCTTTCCCTCGAGGCTTTCCCACGAGCTTTCCCACGAGGCTTTCCCACAGGGCTGTCCCACGTGCCACCGTGGTGTGAGTCGATCCTCGGCTTGAAAGTCGAGGCAGTGCAGGGAAAACAGGTTTCCCTGGAATGGACTGAGACATCTGGGGACTCTGGGAATGTGGCACGACCCTGGAGTTCCTCTCGCCTTTCCTGTGGAGAGCGCCTCCTTGAGATGCGACGGGAACGCCGGGAATTCTTTCCCGACCACGCAGGAAAGGATCCCTCCTCTCGAGCTAGGAGGCGGAAACGGGGCTCCTCTGGATGTGGGCGGACTCTCGTGCTTCCTCTCGAGTGGAGACGGGTATGTCGGGAACTTCTTGAGTTGCAGCAAGGGTGTGAAGGACCCTTTGGAAGTTCCAGAGTTTAGGTGTGATTAGCCTCGAGACGCCTCAGCGGAAATGGGCCTCATCTCGCCTGGAGGGGGAACCTCCTGGATTTTCTCGAGTTGCGGCAGGTGCTCTCGACTTACGACGGGGACCTCAGGGACCCGCTCTGGTGGCCTCAGGAAAGGCCAGTCCCCATGCGAGTTGCTCGGGGCCTCTCGGGATTCCTCTCCCGTCGATGCCGGGGCCTAAGACCTTGTGTGGAGTCGGTGCCGGAACCTGAGGATTCCTCTCCAGTGCTGACATGGATCTTGGGGTACTTCTGGAGTCTCCCCAGGGGAGTCAGTCCTCGTCTCGAGTGGGGCATGCACGTGCGCTTTCCTCCCGAGCTGTAGCAGCAGTGTCACGCTTCCCTTCGCGTGGATCAAGGGATCAGGGGCTTTCCCTCGAGGCTTTCCCAGGCTTTCCCACGAGGCTTTCCACAGGCTGTCCCACGTGCCACCGTGGTGTGAGTCGATCCTCGGCTTGAAAGTCGAGGCAGTGCAGGGAAAACAGGTTTCCCTGGAATGGACTGAGACATCTGGGGACTCTGGGAATGTGGCACGACCCTGGAGTTCCTCTCGCCTTTCCTGTGGAGAGCGCCTCCTCTTGAGATGCGACGGGAACGCCGGGAATTCTTTCCCGACCCGCAGGGAAAGGATCCCTCCTCTCGAGCTAGGAGGCGGAAACGGGCTCCTCTGGATGTGGGCGGACTCTCGTGCTTCCTCTCGAGTGGAGACGGGTATGTCGGGAACTTCTTGAGTTGCAGCAAGGTGAAGGACCCTTTGGAAGTTCCAGAGTTAGGTGTGATTAGCCTCGAGACGCCTCAGCGAAAATGGGCCTCATCTCGCCTGGAGGGGAGAACCTCCTGGATTTTCTCGAGTTGCGGCAGGTGCTCTCGACTTACGACGGGACCTCAGGGACCCGCTCTGGTGGCCTCAGGAAAGGCCAGTCCCCATGCGAGTTGCTCGGGGCCTCTCGGGGCCTCTGGGTTTCCCTCCCGTCGATGCTGGGCCTAAGACCTTGTGTGGAGTCGTGCCGGAACCTGAGGATTCCTCTCCAGTGCTGACATGGATCTTGGGGTACTTCTGGAGTCTCCCCAGGGGAGTCAGTCGTCTCGAGTGGGGGCATGCACGTGCGCTTTCCTCCCGAGCTGTAGCAGCAGTGTCACGCTTCCCTTCGCGTGGATCAAGGGATCAGGGGGCTTTCCCTCGAGGCTTTCCCACGAGGCTTTCCCACAGGCTTTCCCACAGGCTGTCCCACGTGCCACCGTGGTGTGAGTCGATCCTCGGCTTGAAAGTCGAGGCAGTGCAGGGAAAACAGGTTTCCCTGGAATGGACTGAGACATCTGGGGGACTCTGGGAATGTGGCACGACCCTGGAGTTCCTCTCGCCTTTCCTGTGGAGAGCGCCTCCTTGAGATGCGACGGGAACGCCGGGAATTCTTTCCCGACCACGCAGGGAAAGGATCCCTCCTCTCGAGCTAGGAGGCGGAAACGGGGCTCCTCTGGATGTGGGCGGACTCTCGTGCTTCCTCTCGAGTGGAGACGGGTATGTCGGGGAACTTCTTGAGTTGCAGCAAGGGTGTGAAGGACCCTTTGGAAGTTCCAGAGTTTAGGTGTGATTAGCCTCGAGACCTCAGCGGAAATGGGCCTCATCTCGCCTGGAGGGAGAACCTCCTGGATTTTCTCGAGTTGCGGCAGGTGCTCTCGACTTACGACGGGGACCTCAGGGACCCGCTCTGGTGGCCTCAGGAAAGGCCAGTCCCTGCGAGTTGCTCGGGGGCCTCGGATTCCTCTCCCGTCGATGCTGGGGCCTAAGACCTTGTGTGGTCGTGCCGGAACCTGAGGATTCCTCTCCAGTGCTGACATGGATCTTGGGTACTTCTGGAGTCTCCCCAGGGGAGTCAGTCCTCGTCTCGAGTGGGGGCATGCACGTGCGCTTTCCTCCGAGCTGTAGCAGCAGTGTCACGCTTCCCTTCGCGTGGATCAAGGATCAGGCTTTCCCTCGAGCTTTCCCTTTCCCACGAGGCTTTCCCACAGGCTGTCCCACATGCCACCGTGGTGTGAGTCGATCCTCGGCTTGAAAGTCGAGCAGTGCAGGGAAAACAGGTTTCCCTGGAATGGACTGAGACATCTGGGGACTCTGGGAATGTGGCACGACCCTGGAGTTCCTCTCGCCTTTCCTGTGGAGAGCGCCTCCACTTGAGATGCGACGGAACGCCGGGAATTCTTTCCCGACACGCAGGGAAAGGATCCCTCCTCTCGAGCTAGGAGGCGGAAACGGGGCTCCTCTGGATGTGGGCGGACTCTCGTGCTTCCTCTCGAGTGGAGACGGGTATGTCGGGGAACTTCTTGAGTTGCAGCAAGGGTGTGAAGGACCCTTTGGAAGTTCCAGAGTTTTAGGTGTGATTAGCCTCGAGACGCCTCAGCGGAAATGGGCCTCATCTCGCCTGGAGGGAGAACCTCCTGGATTTCTCGAGTTGCGGCAGGTGCTCTCGACTTACGACGGGACCTCAGGGACCCGCTCTGGTGGCCTCAGAAAGGCCAGTCCCCTTGCGAGTTGCTCGGGGCCTCGGGGGCCTCTTGGGATTCCTCTCCCGTCGATGCTGGGCCTAAGACCTTGTGTGGAGTCTGCCGGAACCTGAGGATTCCTCTCCAGTGCTGACATGGATCTTGGGTACTTCTGGAGTCTCCCCAGGGGAGTCAGTCCTCGTCTCGAGTGGGGGCATGCACGTGCGCTTTCCTCCCGAGCTGTAGCAGCAGTGTCACGCTTCCCTTCGCGTGGATCAAGGGATCAGGGGCTTTCCCTCGAGGCTTTCCCACGAGGCTTTCCCACGAGGCTTTCCCACAGGGCTGTCCCACGTGCCACCGTGGTGTGAGTCGATCCTCGGCTTGAAAGTCGAGGCAGTGCAGGGAAAACAGGTTTCCCTGGAATGGACTGAGACATCTGGGGACTCTGGAATGTGGCACGACCCTGGAGTCCTCTCGCCTTTCCTGTGGAGAGCCCCTCCACTTGAGATGCGACGGGAACGCCGGGAATTCTTTCCCGACCACGCAGGAAAGGATCCTCCTCTCGAGCTAGGAGCTAAGCAGGCGGCAAGCGGGCTCCTCTGATGGTGGCGGGACTACACGAGGCTTTCCATCTCGAGTGAGTCGGGTATGTCGGGGAACTTCGTGATTATGGGCAGCAAGCAGTGTGAAAGGACGCTTTGGATGTTCCAGAGTTAGGTGTGATTAGACCTCGGAGACAACCTCAAGCAGAGGAATGGCCTCATCGTCGCCTGGAGGGGAGAAAGCCGTCCTGGGATTTTTTTATCGCAAGGTTGCCCGCAGGTGCTGAGGTTTGACGTTACGATGGGAACCTCAGGGACCCGCGCGCATGCTGGTGGGCCTCGAGAAAGGCCAGTCGCCCATAGCGACGTCTGCTCGGGTCGAGTGCCCTTCTCGGGCGGGCCTCTCGGAGTTTCCTCTCACCCGTCGATGCTGGTGGCCATAAGGACCTTTTGTGGAGTCGGTGCTGGGAACCTGAGGAATTTCCTCTCCGTGCTGACATGGATCTTGGGGAGCTTCTGGCGTCTCCGCGAAGTGCAAGTCAGACCGTCTAC
>NW_017192255.1:0-10373 GCF_001704415.2 Capra hircus
AACCGCTGGAGGAGCCCTGCAGTTGCCCTTCCCTTCCCTCTGACAGAGAGCTTCTCACTGCTGAAGCCCTTGGCAGTGTGCAACCCACCAGCCCCTAAGCCCTCCCAAGGACGCCTGGACCTAAGTGCAAAGGCAAGGCAGGATTGGAGCTGAGGCAAGGAAGGCGCCAGTGGCGTCTCCAGGCTCGCTCAGCCTGCTCCTTCCTGGGGAGGGAGCCTAAAAGCAAGGCAAGTCTGGCAAGGCGAGCCCCCGCGAGCAGCCTCGCGCCAGAACTCTGCCAGATCGGGGCTCTGAGCAGAGCTAGAGCTCTGCCGTACTGGAGGCCACTTAGCTCCGTGCAAGCAGGGCTTTTCTCTTGACTGGGCTCGGCTGCCTCCTCTTCTCCCGAGGAGGCTCGCTACCTGCTGGCTGTGCTCTCGCCTATCAGGCGGCGCGCAGGGCTCCTCCAGCAGGTCTTGCCTCAGGGGCTGCTTCCCCTGAGTTGGGGCTGTGGGCGGGAACCCAGACACGCAGGATCAGGCCCCAACACCTGCACATGTCTCTGCTGGGGAGGAGAGTGCTAGGGAACCTACGTCTCTCACACACTTTCTAGGCACCCACGGAGTCAGCCTCTGGGAGTGTGGGGATGCAAAACCCAGCCAGGGGCCCTTGGACCTGGTGCCTCTCCGTGCGGAGCTTTGTCTGGCGGCCAAGGCAACCGCTGAGGAGCCCTGCTGTTGCCCTTCGCTTCCCTCTGACAGAGCTTTCACTGCTGGAGCCCTTGGCAGTGTGCAACCCACCAGCCCCTAAGCCCTCCTCAAGGACGCTTGGGACCTAAGTGCAAAGCAAGCAGGGGTAGAGCTGAAGCCAGGAAGGCCGCCAGTGGCGTTTCCGAGCCTCACACAGCCTGCTCCTTCCTGGGAGAGGGAGCCTTAAAGCAAGGCAAGTCTGCGCAAGGCTCGCCTATGGCAGAGCATCTTGGCCGGAACTCTGCCAGATCGGGCTCTGAACAGAGCTAGAGATCTGCCGTACTGGAGTCGCACTTAGCTTCGTGCAAGCAGGGATTTCAGCTTGACGGGGGCTGCTGCCTCCTCTTCCCCCGAGGAGGCTCGCTTCCCTGCTGGCTGTGCACTCGCCTATCAGCGGGCGGCGCAGGGCTCCTCCAGCAGGTCTTGCCTCAGGGGCTGCTTCCCCTGAGTTGGGGCTGTGGGCAGGAACCCAGACACGCAGGATCAGGCCCCAACACCTGCACATGTCTCTGCTGGGGAGGAGAGTGCTAGGGAACCTACGTCTGTCATACACTTTCTGGGCACCCAAGGAATCAGCCTCCGTGTGTGCGGGGCTGAAAAACCCAGCCAGGGCCCTGGGAGCCTGGTGCTCTCGTGCGGCGCTGATCTGGGCGGCCAAGCAACCGCTGGAGGAGCCCTGCAGTTGCCCTTCCCTTCCCTCTGACAGAGCTCTCACTGCTGAGCCCTTGGCAGTGTGCAACCACCACCCCCTAAGCCTCTCCAACGACGGCCTGGCACCTATAGTGCAAAGGCAAGGCAGGATTTGGAGCTGAGGCAAGGAAAGGCACCAGTGGCGTCTCCCAGGCTCGCTCAGACAGCTCCTTCCTGGAGGAGGGAGCCTAAAAGCAAGGCAAGTCTGGGCAAGGCGAGCCCCCGGCCGAGCAGCCTCGCGCCAGAAAACTCTGCCAGATCGGGGCTCTGAGCAGAGCTAGAGCTCTGCCGTACTGGAGGCCGCACTTAGCTCCGTGCAAGCAGGGCTTTCCTCTTGACTGGGCTCGGGCTGCCTCCTCTTCTCCCGAGGAGGCTCGCTACACTGCTGGCTGTGCTCTCGCCTATCAGGCGGGCGCGCAGGGCTCCTCCAGCAGGTCTTGCCTCAGGGGCTGCTTCCCTGAGTTGAGGGCTGTGGGCGGGAACCCAGACACGCAGGATAAGGCCCCAACCACCTGCACATGTCTCTGCTGGGGAGGAGAGTGCTAGGGAACCTACGTCTCTCACACACTTTCTAGGCACCCACGGAGTCAGCCTCTGGAGTGTGGGGATGCAAAACCCAGCCAGGGGCCCTTGGAACCTGGTGCTCTCCGTGCGGAGCTTTGTCTGGGCGGCCAAGGAACCGCTGAAGGAGCCCTGCTGTTGCCCTTCGCTTCCCTCTGACAGAGCTTTCACTGCTGGAGCCCTTGGCAGTGTGCAACCCACCAGCCCCTAAGCCCTCCTCAAGGACGCTTGGGACCTAAGTGCAAAGGCAAGGCAGGGGTAGAGCTGAAGCCAGGAAGGCGCCAGTGGCCGTTTCCGAGCCTCACACAGCCTGCTCCTTCCTGGGGAGGGAGCCTTAAAGCAAGGCAAGTCTGCGCAAGGCTCGCCTATGGCAGAGCATCTTGGTGCCAGGAACTCTGCCAGATCGGGCCTCTGAACAGAGCTAGAGATCTGCCGTACTGGAGGTCGCACTTAGCTTCGTGTAAGCAGGGATTTCAGCTTGACGGGGACTTGCTGCCTCCTCTTCCCCCGAGGAGGCTCGCTTCCCTGCTGGCTGTGCACTCGCCTATCGGGCGGGGGCGCAGGGCTCCTCCAGCAGGTCTTGCCTCAGGGGCTGCTTCCCCTGAGTTGGGGCTGTGGGCAGGAACCCAGACACGCAGGATCAGGCCCCAAACACCTGCACATGTCTCTGCTGGGGAGGAGAGTGCTAGGGAACCTACGTCTGTCATACACTTTCTGGGCACCCAAGGAATCAGCCTCCGTGTGTGCGGGGCTGAAAACCCCAGCCAGGGGCCCTGGGAGCCTGGTGCTCTCCGTGTGCGGCGCTGAATTCTAGGGCGGCCTAGAAACCGCTGGAGGAGCCCTGCAGTTGCCCTTCCCTTCCCTCTGACAGAGCTTCTCACTGCTGGAAGCCCTTGGCAGTGTGCAACCCACCAGCCCCTAAGCCCTCCCAACGGACGCCTGGCACCTATAGTGCAAAGGCAAGGCAGGATTGGAGCTGAGGCAAGGAAGGCAGCCAGTGGCGTCTCCCAGGCTCGCTCAGACAGCTCCTTCCTGGGGAGGGCAGCCTAAAAGCAAGGCAAGTCTGGGCAAGGCGAGCCCCGGCCAGAGCAGCCTCGCGCCAGGAACTCTGCCAGATCGGGGCTCTGAGCAGAGCTAGAGCTCTGCCGTACTGGAGGCGCACTTAGCTCCGTGCAAGCAGGGCTTTCCTCTTGACTGGGCTCGGCTGCCTCCTCTTCTCCCGAGGAGGCTCGCTACACTGCTGGCTGTGCTCTCGCCTATCAGGCGGGCGCGCAGGGCTCCTCCAGCAGGTCTTGCCTCAGGGGCTGCTTCCCCTGAGTTGAGGCTGTGGGCGGGAACCCAGACACGCAGGATAAGGCCCCAACCACCTGCACATGTCTCTGCTGGGGAGGAGAGTGCTAGGGAACCTACGTCTCTCACACACTTTCTAGGCACCCACGGAGTCAGCCTCTGGGAGTGTGGGGATGCAAAACCCAGCCAGGGGCCCTTGGAACCTGGTGCTCTCCGTGCGGAGCTTTGTCTGGGCGGCCAAGGAACCGCTGAAGGAGCCCTGCTGTTGCCCTTCGCTTCCCTCTGACAGAGCTTTCACTGCTGGAGCCCTTGGCAGTGTGCAACCCACCAGCCCCTAAGCCCTCCTCAAGGACGCTTGGGACCTAAGTGCAAAGGCAAGGCAGGGGTAGAGCTGAAGCCAGGAAGGCGCCAGTGGCGTTTCCGAGCCTCACACAGCCTGCTCCTTCCTGGGGAGGGAGCCTTAAAGCAAGGCAAGTCTGCGCAAGGCTCGCCTATGGCAGAGCATCTTGGTGCCAGGAACTCTGCCAGATCGGGCCTCTGAACAGAGCTAGAGATCTGCCGTACTGGAGTCGCACTTAGCTTCGTGTAAGCAGGGATTTCAGCTTGACGGGGACTTGCTGCCTCCTCTTCCCCCGAGGAGGCTCGCTTCCCTGCTGGCTGTGCACTCGCCTATCAGGCGGGGGCGCAGGGCTCCTCCAGCAGGTCTTGCCTCAGGGGCTGCTTCCCCTGAGTTGGGGCTGTGGGCAGGAACCCAGACACGCAGGATCAGGCCCCAAACACCTGCACATGTCTCTGCTGGGGAGGAGAGTGCTAGGGAACCTACGTCTGTCATACACTTTCTGGGCACCCAAGGAATCAGCCTCCGTGTGTGCGGGGCTGAAAACCCCAGCCAGGGACCTGGGAGCCTGGTGCTCTCCGTGTGGCGCTGAATCTGGGCGGCCAAGCAACCGCTGGAGGAGCCCTGCAGTTGCCCTTCCCTTCCCTCTGACAGAATTCTCACTGCTGGAGCCCTTGGCAGTGTGCAACCCACCAGCCCCTAAGCTCTCCTTAAGGAGGACTGGGACCTAAGTGCAAAGGCAAGGCAGGATTGGAGCTGAGGCAAGAAAGGCGCCAGTGGCGACTCCCAGGCTCCTGCTGCCTGCTCCTTCCTGGAGAGGCAGCCTAAAAGCAAGGCAAGTCTGGGCAAGGCTAGCCCCCGGCAGAGCAGCCTCGCGCCAGGAACTCTGCCAGATCGGGGCTCTGAGCAGAGCTAGAGCTCTGCCGTACTGGAGGCGCACTTAGCTCCGTGCAAGCAGGGCTTTCAACTTGACGGGGCTGGGCTGCCTCCTCTTCCCCCGAGGAGGCTCGCTTCCCTGCTGGCTGTGCACTCGCCTATCAGGCGGGGGCGCAGGGCTCCTCCAGCAGGTCTTGCCTCAGGGGCTGCTTCCCCTGAGTTGGGGCTGTGGGCAGGAACCCAGACACGCAGGATCAGGCCCCAACCACCTGCACATGTCTCTGCTGGGGAGGAGAGTGCTAGGGAACCTACGTCTGTCATACACTTTCTGGGCACCCAAGGAATCAGCCTCCGTGTGTGCGGGGCTGAAAACCCCAGCCAGGGGCCCTGGAGCCTGGTGCTCTCGGTGCGGCGCTGATTCTAGGCGGCCTAGAACCGCTGGAGGAGCCCTGCAGTTGCCCTTCCTTCCTCTGACAGAGCTCTCACTGCTGAAGCCCTTGGCAGTGTGCAACCCACCACCCCTAAGCCCTCCCCAACCACGCCTGGCACCTAAGTGCAAAGGCAAGGCAGGATTGGAGCTGAGGCAAGGAAGGCACCAGTGGCGTCTCCCAGGCTCGCTCAGACAGCTCCTTCCTGGGGAGGGAGCCTAAAAGCAAGGCAAGTCTGGCAAGGCTAGCCCCCGGCCGAGCAGCCTCGCGCCAGAACTCTGCCAGATCGGGCTCTGAGCAGAGCTAGAGCTCTGCCGTACTGGAGGCCACTTAGCTCCGTGCAAGCAGGGCTTTCCTCTTGACTGGGCTCGGCTGCCTCCTCTTCTCCCGAGGAGGCTCGCTTCCCTGCTGGCTGTGCACTCGCCTATCAGGCGGGGCGCAGGGCTCCTCCAGCAGGTCTTGCCTCAGGGGCTGCTTCCCCTGAGTTGGGCTGTGGGCGGAACCCAGACACGCAGGATCAGGCCCCAACACCTGCACATGTCTCTGCTGGGGAGGAGAGTGCTAGGGAACCTACGTCTCTCAACACTTTCTGGCACCCAAGGAATCAGCCTCTGGAGTGTGGGGATGCAAAACCCAGCCAGGGGCCCTGGAACCTGGTGCTCTCCGTGCGGAGCTGTCTGGGCGGCCAAGCAACCGCTGAAGGAGCCCTGCGTTGCCCTTCGCTTCCCTCTGACAGACTTTCACTGCTGGAGCCCTTGGCAGTGTGCAACCCACCAGCCCCTAAGCCCTCCTCAAGGAGCTGGGACCTAAGTGCAAAGGCAAGGCAGGTTGGAGCTGAAGCCAGGAAGGCGCAGTGGCGTTTCCGAGCCTCCACAGCCTGCTCCTTCCTGGAGAGGCAGCCTAAAGCAAGGCAAGTCTGGGCAAGGCTAGCCCGGCAGAGCATCTGCGCCAGGAACTCTGCCAGATCGGGCTCTGAGCAGAGCTAGAGCTCTGCCGTACTGGAGGCGCACTTAGCTTCGTGCAAGCAGGGTTTCACTTGACGGGGCTTGCTGCCTCCTCTTCCCCCGAGGAGGCTCGCTTCCCTGCTGGCTGTGCACTCGCCTATCAGGCGGGGGCGCAGGGCTCCTCCAGCAGGTCTTGCCTCAGGGGCTGCTTCCCCTGAGTTGGGGCTGTGGGCAGGAACCCAGACACGCAGGATCAGGCCCCAAACACCTGCACATGTCTCTGCTGGGGAGGAGAGTGCTAGGGAACCTACGTCTGTCATACACTTTCTGGGCACCCAAGGAATCAGCCTCCGTGTGTGCGGGGCTGAAAACCCCAGCCAGGGGCCCTGGGAGCCTGGTGCTCTCGGTGCGGCGCTGATTCTAGGCGGCCTAGAAACCGCTGGAGGAGCCCTGCAGTTGCCCTTCCCTTCCCTCTGACAGAGCTCTCACTGCTGAAGCCCTTGGCAGTGTGCAACCCACCACCCCTAAGCCCTCCCAACGACGCCTGGCACCTATGTGCAAAGGCAAGGCAGGATTGGAGCTGAGGCAAGGAAGGCACCAGTGGCGTCTCCCAGGCTCGCTCAGACAGCTCCTTCCTGGGGAGGGAGCCTAAAAGCAAGGCAAGTCTGGGCAAGGCGAGCCCCGGCCGAGCAGCCTCGCGCCAGAAACTCTGCCAGATCGGGGCTCTGAGCAGAGCTAGAGCTCTGCCGTACTGGAGGCCCACTTAGCTCCGTGCAAGCAGGGCTTTCCTCTTGACTGGGCTCGGCTGCCTCCTCTTCTCCCGAGGAGGCTCGCTACACTGCTGGCTGTGCTCTCGCCTATCAGGCGGGCGCGCAGGGCTCCTCCAGCAGGTCTTGCCTCAGGGGCTGCTTCCCCTGAGTTGAGGCTGTGGGCGGGAACCCAGACACGCAGGATAAGGCCCCAACCACCTGCACATGTCTCTGCTGGGGAGGAGAGTGCTAGGGAACCTACGTCTCTCACACACTTTCTAGGCACCCACGGAGTCAGCCTCTGGGAGTGTGGGGATGCAAAACCCAGCCAGGGGCCCTTGGAACCTGGTGCTCTCCGTGCGGAGCTTTGTCTGGGCGGCCAAGGAACCGCTGAAGGAGCCCTGCTGTTGCCCTTCGCTTCCCTCTGACAGAGCTTTCACTGCTGGAGCCCTTGGCAGTGTGCAACCCACCAGCCCCTAAGCCCTCCTCAAGGACGCTTGGGACCTAAGTGCAAAGGCAAGGCAGGGGTAGAGCTGAAGCCAGGAAGGCGCCAGTGGCGTTTCCGAGCCTCACACAGCCTGCTCCTTCCTGGGAGGGAGCCTTAAAGCAAGGCAAGTCTGCGCAAGGCTCGCCTATGGCAGAGCATCTTGGTGCCAGGAACTCTGCCAGATCGGGCCTCTGAACAGAGCTAGAGATCTGCCGTACTGGAGTCGCACTTAGCTTCGTGTAAGCAGGGATTTCAGCTTGACGGGACTTGCTGCCTCCTCTTCCCCCGAGGAGGCTCGCTTCCCTGCTGGCTGTGCACTCGCCTATCAGGCGGGGGCGCAGGGCTCCTCCAGCAGGTCTTGCCTCAGGGGCTGCTTCCCCTGAGTTGGGGCTGTGGGCAGGAACCCAGACACGCAGGATCAGGCCCCAAACACCTGCACATGTCTCTGCTGGGGAGGAGAGTGCTAGGGAACCTACGTCTGTCATACACTTTCTGGGCACCCAAGGAATCAGCCTCCGTGTGTGCGGGGCTGAAAACCCCAGCCAGGGGACCTGGGAGCCTGGTGCTCTCCGTGTGGCGCTGAATCTGGGCGGCCAAGCAACCGCTGGAGGAGCCCTGCAGTTGCCCTTCCCTTCCCTCTGACAGAATTCTCACTGCTGGAGCCCTTGGCAGTGTGCAACCCACCAGCCCCTAAGCTCTCCTTAAGGAGGACTGGGACCTAAGTGCAAAGGCAAGGCAGGATTGGAGCTGAGGCAAGAAAGGCGCCAGTGGCGACTCCCAGGCTCCTGCTGCCTGCTCCTTCCTGGAGAGGCAGCCTAAAAGCAAGGCAAGTCTGGGCAAGGCTAGCCCCCGGCAGAGCAGCCTCGCGCCAGGAACTCTGCCAGATCGGGGCTCTGAGCAGAGCTAGAGCTCTGCCGTACTGGAGGCGCACTTAGCTCCGTGCAAGCAGGGCTTTCAACTTGACGGGGCTGGGCTGCCTCCTCTTCCCCGAGGAGGCTCGCTTCCCTGCTGGCTGTGCACTCGCCTATCAGGCGGGGGCGCAGGGCTCCTCCAGCAGGTCTTGCCTCAGGGGCTGCTTCCCCTGAGTTGGGGCTGTGGGCAGGAACCCAGACACGCAGGATCAGGCCCCAAACACCTGCACATGTCTCTGCTGGGGAGGAGAGTGCTAGGGAACCTACGTCTGTCATACACTTTCTGGGCACCCAAGGAATCAGCCTCCGTGTGTGCGGGGCTGAAAACCCCAGCCAGGGGCCCTGGGAGCCTGGTGCTCTCGGTGCGGCGCTGATTCTAGGCGGCCTAGAAACCGCTGGAGGAGCCCTGCAGTTGCCCTTCCCTTCCCTCTGACAGAGCTCTCACTGCTGAAGCCCTTGGCAGTGTGCAACCCACCACCCCTAAGCCCTCCCAACGACGCCTGGCACCTATGTGCAAAGGCAAGGCAGGATTGGAGCTGAGGCAAGGAAGGCACCAGTGGCGTCTCCCAGGCTCGCTCAGACAGCTCCTTCCTGGGGAGGGAGCCTAAAAGCAAGGCAAGTCTGGGCAAGGCGAGCCCCGGCCGAGCAGCCTCGCGCCAGAAACTCTGCCAGATCGGGGCTCTGAGCAGAGCTAGAGCTCTGCCGTACTGGAGGCCCACTTAGCTCCGTGCAAGCAGGGCTTTCCTCTTGACTGGGCTCGGCTGCCTCCTCTTCTCCCGAGGAGGCTCGCTACACTGCTGGCTGTGCTCTCGCCTATCAGGCGGGCGCGCAGGGCTCCTCCAGCAGGTCTTGCCTCAGGGGCTGCTTCCCCTGAGTTGAGGCTGTGGGCGGGAACCCAGACACGCAGGATAAGGCCCCAACCACCTGCACATGTCTCTGCTGGGGAGGAGAGTGCTAGGGAACCTACGTCTCTCACACACTTTCTAGGCACCCACGGAGTCAGCCTCTGGAGTGTGGGGATGCAAAACCCAGCCAGGGGCCCTTGGAACCTGGTGCTCTCCGTGCGGAGCTTTGTCTGGGCGGCCAAGGAACCGCTGAAGGAGCCCTGCTGTTGCCCTTCGCTTCCCTCTGACAGAGCTTTCACTGCTGGAGCCCTTGGCAGTGTGCAACCCACCAGCCCCTAAGCCCTCCTCAAGGACGCTTGGGACCTAAGTGCAAAGGCAAGGCAGGGTAGAGCTGAAGCCAGGAAGGCGCCAGTGGCGTTTCCGAGCCTCACACAGCCTGCTCCTTCCTGGGAGGGAGCCTTAAAGCAAGGCAAGTCTGCGCAAGGCTCGCCTATGGCAGAGCATCTTGGTGCCAGGAACTCTGCCAGATCGGGCCTCTGAACAGAGCTAGAGATCTGCCGTACTGGAGTCGCACTTAGCTTCGTGTAAGCAGGGATTTCAGCTTGACGGGGACTTGCTGCCTCCTCTTCCCCGAGGAGGCTCGCTTCCCTGCTGGCTGTGCACTCGCCTATCAGGCGGGGGCGCAGGGCTCCTCCAGCAGGTCTTGCCTCAGGGCTGCTTCCCTGAGTTGGGCTGTGGGCAGGAACCCAGACACGCAGGATCAGGCCCCAAACACCTGCACATGTCTCTGCTGGGGAGGAGAGTGCTAGGGAACCTACGTCTGTCATACACTTTCTGGGCACCCAAGGAATCAGCCTCCGTGTGTGCGGGGCTGAAAACCCCAGCCAGGGGCCTGGGAGCCTGGTGCTCTCCGTGTGGCGCTGAATCTGGGCGGCCAAGCAACCGCTGGAGGAGCCCTGCAGTTGCCTTCCCTTCCCTCTGACAGAGCTCTCACTGCTGAAGCCCTTGGCAGTGTGCAACCCACCACCCCCTAAGCCCTCCCCAACGACGCCTGGCACCTATGTGCAAAGGCAAGGCAGGATTGGAGCTGAGGCAAGGAAAGGCCAGTGGCGTCTCCCAGGCTCCGCTCAGACAGCTCCTTCCTGGGGAGGGAGCCTAAAAGCAAGGCAAGTCTGGGCAAGCGAGCCCCCGCCGAGCAGCCTCGCGCCAGAAACTCTGCCAGATCGGGGCTCTGAGCAGAGCTAGAGCTCTGCCGTACTGGAGGCCCACTTAGCTCCGCTGCAAGCAGGCTTTCAACTTGACGGGGCTGGGCTGCCTCCTCTTCCCGAGGAGGCTCGCTTCCCTGCTGGCTGTGCACTCGCCTATCAGCGGGGCGCGCAGGGCTCCTCCAGCAGGTCTTGCCTCAGGCGGCTGCTTCCCCTGAGTTGGGGCTGTGGGCAGGAACCCAGACACGCAGGATCAGGCCCCAACACCTGCCACATGTCTCTGCTGGGGAGGAGAGTGCTAGGGAACCTACGTCTGTCATAC
>NW_017192256.1:0-10373 GCF_001704415.2 Capra hircus
GGCGTTCTCGAGGCTAATCAACTAACCTCTGGAACTTTCCAAAGGGTCCTTCACACCCTTGCTGCAAGTCAAGAAGTTCTCCGACATACCATATCCACTCGAGAGGAAGGACGAGGTTCCCGCCCATATCCAGCGGAGCCCCGTTTCCGCCTCGTAGCTCGAGAAAGGGATCCTTTCCCTTCGTCATCGGGAAAAGAATTCCCGGCCTTCCCGTCGCATCTCAAAGAGGAGGCGCTCTCCACAGGAAAGACGAGAGGAACTCCAGGGCCTTGCCAGCATTCCAAGAGTCCCCCAGATGTCTAAGTCCATTCCAGAAGAAACTGTTTTCCCTGCACTGCCTCGACGTTCACGCCGAGGATCGACTCACACCACCGTGGCACGTGGGACAGCCTGTTGGAAAGCCTCGTGGAAAGCCTCAATGGAAAGCGACAGATCCCTTGATCCACACGTCGGCAAGCGTGACACTGCTGCTGCAGGTCGTGAGGAAATGGCAGGTGCATGCCCCCACACGAGATGAGGACTGACTCCCCTGGTGAGACTCCAGAAGTACGGAAAGATTCATGTCAGCACTGGAGAGGCATCCTCAGGGTCTGGCCCGACTCCACACAAGGTCTTAGGCACCGGCATCGATGGGAGAGGAATCCCTAAAGGCCCCTGGTAACTCGCCTGGGGACTGGCCTTTCCTGAGGCCACCAGAGCGGGTCCCTGAAGACCCGTCGTAACTCGAGAGCACCTGCCGCAAACTGGGTAAAATCCAGGAGGTTCTCCCTCCAGGCGGGATGAGGCCCATTTCCTCTGAGGTGTCTGGAGGCTCATCACACCTAACCTCTGGAAATTAAAAAGGGTCCTTGCTGCAACTCAAGAAGTTCCCCCGACATACCGTGCTCTCACACACGAGAGGAAGCACGAGGGTCCCGCCCACATTCAGAGGAACCCCGTTTCCGAGATGAAGGATCCTATCCTGCTTAGTCAGGAAAGATTTTTCGCGTTCCATGGCATCTCAAGAGCAAGGGTTCTCAATAGAAAGGCAAGAGGAACTCCAGGGTCGTGCCACCATTCAAGAGTCCCCCAGATGTCTCAGTCATTTCAGAGGAACCCGTTTTCCCAGCACTGCCTCGACTTTCACGCCGAGGATCCACTCACACCATGGTGGCATGTGGACAGCCCTGTGAGAAAGCCTCGAGGGAAAGCCACAGATCCCTTGATCCCCCGGACGGGAAGCGTGACACATCTGCTACACTGTCCCTGAGGTCACGGTCGTATGTCGAGAGTACCTGCCGCAACTCGAGAAAATCCAGGAGATTCTCTGCTCCAGTCGAGATGAGGCCCATTTTCTCTGCGGCGTCTCGAGAGTATTCACAACTAAACTCCGGAACTTCCAAAGTGTCCTAAAAACCCTTGCTAAAACTCAAGAGTTCCCCGACATACCCGTCTCCACTCCAGAGGAAGCACGAGGGTCCGGCAACCGCCAGAGAGCTCCGTTTCCTCCTCCAAGCTCGAGATGAGGGATCCTTCCCTGCTTCCTCGGGAAAGAATTCCCGACGTTTCGACGCATCTCAAGAGGAGGCGCGCTGCACAGGAAAGGCGAGAGGAACTCATGGGTCGTGCCACCATTCCAAGAGTCCCCCAGATGTCTCAGTCCATTCCAGAGGATCCTGTTTTCCCTGCACTGCTTCGACTTTCAACGCTGAGGATCGACTCACACCTGGTGGCACGTGTGACAACCCTGTGGGAAAGCCTCGTAGGAAAGCCTCGAGGGAAAGCCACAAATCCCTAAATCCACGCGACGGGAAGCGTGACACTGCTGCTACAGCACGGGAGGAAAGCGCACGTGCATGCCCTACTCGAGACGAGAACTGACTCCCTGGGGAGACTCCAGAAATACCCCAAGATGCATGTCAGCCCTGGAGAGGAATCCTCAGGTTCCGGCCCCGACTCCACACAAGGTCTTAGCCCTGCATCGACGGGAGAGGAATAGCCGACAGGACCTCTAGCAACTCACATGGGGACTGGCCTTTCCTGAGGTAACCAGAGCGGGTCCATGAGGTCCCGTCGTAAGTCGAGAGCACCTGCCGCAACTCGGTAAAAATCCAGTAGGTTCTCCCCTGCAGGTGAGATGAGGCCCGTTTCCACTGATGTGTCTCGAGCTAATCACACGTGAACTCTGGAACTTCTAAAGAGTCCTTTCACAGTCATGCTGCAACTCAAGAAGTTCCCCGACATACCCGTCTCCACTCAAGAGGAAGCACGAGGGTCCCGGCCACATCCAGAGGAGCTCCGGTTTCCGGGCTCATAGCTCGAGATGAGGGATCCTTTCCCTACTTGGTCGGGAAAGAATTCCCGCATTCCCATCGCATCTCAAGAGGAGGCGCTCTCCAAAGGAAAGGGGAGAGGAACTGCAGGGTCGTGCCACCATTCCGCAGAGTCCCCCGGATGTCTCATTCCATTCCAGGGAAACCTGTTTTCCCTGCACTGCCTCGACATTCAAGCCGAGGATCGACTCACACCATGGTGGCACGTGGCACAGCCCTGTGGGAAGGCCTCGTGGGAAAGCCTCGAGGGAAAGACACAGATCCCTTGATCCACGCGAAGGGAAGCGTGACACTGCTGCTTCAGCTCGGGAGGAAATCGCACGTGCATGCCCCCACTCGAGACGAGGACTGCCTCCACTAGGGAGACTCCATTAGTACCCAAGATCCATGTCAGCATTGGAGAGGAATCCTCAGGTTCCGGCACTGACTCCACACAAGATCTTAGGCCCGGGCATCGACGGGAGAGGAATCCCGAGAGGCCCCCGAGCAACACGCATGGCCTTTCCTGAGGCCACAAGAGCGGGTCCCTGAGGTCCCCGTCGTAAGTCGAGAGCACCTGCCGCAACTCGAGAAAATCCAGAAGGTTCTCCCCTCCAGGAGAGATGAGGCCCATTTCCGCTGAGACGTCTCGAGGCTAATCACACCTAACCTCTGAAACTTCCAAAGGGTCCTTCACGTCCTTGCTGCAACTCAAGAAGTTCCCTGACATACCTGTCTCCACTCGAGAGGAAGCACGAGAGGCCTGCCCACATCCAGAGGAGCCCCATTTCCGTCTCCTAGCTCGAGAGGAGGGATCCTTTCCCTGCGTTGTCGGGAAAGAATTCCCGGCGTTCCCATAGCGTCTCAAGGGGAGTCGCTCTCCACAGGAAAGGAGAGAGGAACTCCAGGGTGGTGCCACCATTCCCAGAGTCCCCCACATGTCTCAGTCCATTTCACGGAAACCTGCTTTCCCTGCATTAACTTGGCTCTCAAGCCGAGGATCGACTCACACAACGGTGGCATGTGGGACAGCCCTTTGGGAAAGCCTCGTGGGAAAGCCTCGTGGGAAAGACTCGAGGGAAAGCCCCTGATCCCTTACTCCACAAGAAGGGAAAGCGAGATACTGCAGCTACAGCTCGGGAGGTAAGCGCATGTGCATGCGCCCCACTCGAGACGAGGACTGACTCCCCTGGGGAGACTCCAGAAGTACCCCAAGATCCGTGTCAGCAAGGAGAGGAATCCTCAGGTTCCTGCACCGACTCCACACAAGGCCTTAGGCCCCAGCATCGATAGGAGTGAAATCCGGAGAGGCCCCGAGCCACTCGCATGGGGACTGGCCTTCCTGAGGCCACCAGAGCGAGTCCCTGAGGTCCCCGTCATAAGTCGAGAGAACCTGCCACAACTCGAGAAAATCCAGGAGGTTCTTCCTCCAGACGAGATGAGCCCCATTTCCACAGAGGCGACTCGAGGCTAATCACACCTAACCTCTGGACCTTCCAAAGGGCCCTTCACACCCTTGCTGCAAACTCAAGAAGTTCCCTGACATACCCGTCTCCACTCGAGAGGAAGCACGAGAGTCCCGCCCACATCCAGAGGAGCCCTGTTTCCGCCTCCTAGCTCGACAGGAGGGATCCTTTCCCTGCGTGTTCGGAAAAGAATTCCCGGCGTTCCCGTCACATATCAAGAGGGGGCGCTCTCCACAGGAAAGGCGAGAGGAACTCCAGGGTCGTGTCACCATTCCCAGAGTCCCCCAGATGTCTCAGTCCATTCCAGGGAAGCCTGTTTCCCCGGCACTGCCTCGACTTTCAAACCGAGGATCGACTGACACCACGGTGGCACGTGGGACATCACTGGGGAAAGCCTCTTTGGAAAGCCTGGTGGGAAAGCGTCGTGGGAAAAGCCTCATGGGAAAGCCTCGAGGGAAAGTCACAGATCCTATGATCCACGGGAAGGGAAGCGTGACACTGCTGCTACAGCTCGGGAGGAAAGCGCACGTGCATACCCCCACTGGAGACGAGGACTCACTCCCCTGGGGAGACTTCAGAAGTACCCCAAGAGCGATGTCAGCACTGCAGAGGAATTCTCAGTTTCCGACACCGACTCCACACAAGGTCTTAGGGCCCAGCATCGATGGGAGAGGAATCCCGAGCGGCCGCCCGAGCAAATCGCATGGGACTGGTCCTTTCCTGAGGCCACCAGAGCGGGTCCCTGAGGTCCCTGTCGTAAGTCGAGAGCACCTGCCGGCAACTGAGAAAAATCCAGGAGGTTCTGCCCTCCAGGGGAGATGAGGCCCATTTCGCTGAGGCGTCTCGAGGCTAATCACCACCTAATCTCTGGAACTTCCATAGGGTCCTTCACACCCTTGCTGCAACTGCAAGAATTTCCATGACATACCCGTCTCCACTCGAGAGGAAGCACGAGAGTCCCGCCCACATCCAGAGGAGCCCCGTGTCCGCCTCGTAGCTCGAGAGGAGGGATCCTTTCCTGTGTGGTTGGGAATGAATTCCCGGCGTTCCCGTCGGCATCTCAAGATGAGGCGCTCTCCACAGGAAAGGCGAGAGGAACTCAGGGTCGTGGCCACCATACGCAGAGTCCCCCAGATGTCTCAGTCCATTCCAGGGAAACCTGTTTTTCCCTGCACTGCCTTGACTTCTAGCCGAGGATCGACTCACACCACGGTGGCACGTGGGACAGCCCTGTGGGAAAGCCTCGTGGGAAAGCCCGTGGGAAAGCCTCGTGGGAAAGCCTCGAGGGAAAAGTCACAGATCCCTTGATCCACGCGAAGGGAAGCGTGACACTGCTGCTACAGCTCTGGAGGAAATCGCACGTGAATGCCCCCACTCGAGACTACGACTGACTCCCCTGGGGAGACTCCAGAAGTACCCCAAGATCCATGTCAGCACTGGAGAGGAATCCTCAGTTCCGGCTACCGAATTCACACAAGGTCGTAGGCCCCGGCAATAGAAGGGAGAGGAATCCCGAGAGGCCCCTGAGCAACGCGCATGTGGACTGGCCTTTACTGAGTCCATCAGAGCGGGTCCCTGAGTCCTCGGTCATAAGTCGAGAGCACCTGCCCCAACTCGAGAAAATCCAGGAGGTTCTCCCCTCCAGGCAAGATGAGGCCCATTTCCTGCTGAGGCGTGTTGAGGCTAATCACACCTAACCTCTGGGACTTCCAAAGGGTCCTTCACACAGTTGCTGCAACTCAAGAAGTTCTCCGACATACCCGTCTGCACTCGAGAGGAAGCACGAGAGTCCCACCCACATCCAGAGGAGCCCCATTTCTGGCCTCTTAGCTCCAGAGGTGGGATCCTTTTCCGTGCGTTGTCTGGAAAGAATTCACCGAGTTCCGTCGCAATTCAAGAGGAGGCGCTCTCCACAGGAAAGGCGAGAGGAACTCCAGTGTCGTGCCACCATTCGCAGAGTCCCCCCAGATATCTCAGTCCATTCCAGGGAAACCTGTTTCCCTGCACTGCCTCGACTTTCAAGCCGAGGATCGACTCACACCACGGTGGCACGTGGGACAGCCCTGTGGGAAAGCTTCTTGGGAAAGCCTCGTGTGAAAGCCTCGAGGGAAAGCCACAGATCCCTTGATCCACGTGAAGGAAAGCGTGAACATTGCTGCTACAGCTCGGAGGAAAGCCCACATGCATGCCTCCCCTAGAGACGAGGACTGACTCCTCCGGGGAGACCTCAGAAATACCCCAAGATCCATGTCAGCACCGGAGAGGAATCCTCAGGTTCTGGCACCGGACTCCACACAAGGTCTTAGGCCCCGGCATAGACAGGAGAGGAATCCCTAGAGGCCCTCGAGCAACTCGCATGGGGCCTGGCCTTTCCTGAGGGGCACCAGAGCGGGTCCCTGAGGTCCCCGTCGTAAGTCGAGGGCACCTGCCGCAACTCGAGAAAATCCAGGAGTTTCTACCCTCCAGGCGAGATGAGGCCCATTTCCGCTGAGTGGTCTCGAGGCTAATCACACCTAACCTATGGAACTTACAAAGGGTCCTTCACGCCCTTGCTGCAACTCAAGAAGCTCCCCCACATACCCGTCTCCACTCGAGAAGGAAGCCCGAGAGTCCCGCGCCAGATCCGAGAGGAGCCCCGTTTCCGCCTCCTAGCTCGAGAGGTGGGATCTTTTCCCTGCGTGGTCGGGAAAGAATTCCCGGCGATTCCGTCGCATCTCAAGAGGAGGGGCTCTAAACCGAAAAGGCGAGAGGAACTCCAGGGTCGTGCCACCATTCCCAGAGTCCCCCAGATGTCTCAGTCCATTCCAGGGAAACTGTTTTCCCTGCACTGCCTCGACTTTTCAAGCCGAGGATCGACTCACACCACGGTGGCACGTGGGACAGCCTTGGTGGGAAAGCCTCGTGGGAAAGCCTCGTGGGAAAGCCTCGAGGGAAAGCCACAGATCCCTTGATCCATGCGAAGGGAAGTGGGAACACTGCTGCGACAGCTCGAAAGGAAAGCCCACGTGCATGCCCCCACTCGAGACGAGGACTGACTCCCTTGGGGAGACTCCAGAAGTACCCCAAGATCCATGTCAGGACTGGAGAGGAATCCTCAGGTTCCTGCACCGGCTCCACACAAGATCTTAGGCCCCTGCCATCGACGGGAGGAGTAAGCCCGAGAGGCCCCCGAGCAACTCCCATGGGGACTGGCCTTTCCTGACGCAACCACAGCGGGTCCCTGAGGTCCCCTTCGTAAGTCCAGAGCACCTGTCGCACCTGGAGAAAATCCAGGAGGTTCTCCCGTCCAGGCGAGATGAGGCATATTTCCGCTGAGGCGTCTCAAGGCTAATCACACCTAAACTCTGGAACTTCCAAAGGGTCCTTCACACCCTTGCTGCAACTCAAGAAGTTCCGCAACATTCCCGACTCCACTCGAGAGGAAGCAGGAGAGTCCCGCCCACATGCAGAGGAGCCCCGTTTCCGCCTCCTAGCTCGAGAGGAGGGATCCTTTCCCTGCGTGGTCGGGGAAAGAATTATCGGCCTCCGGCCGTCGGCATCTCAAGAGGAGGCGCTCTCCAAAGGAAAGGCGAGAGGAACTCCAGGGTCGTGCCACCATTCCCAGAGTCCCCCCAGATGTCTCAGTCCATTCCAGGGAAACTTTTTTCCGCCTACACTGGCCTCGACTTTCAGGAAGAGGATCGACTCACACCACGGTGGCACGTGGGACAGCCCTTTGGGAAAGCCTCGAGGGAAAGCCACAGGATCCCTTTGATCCACGCGAAGGGAACCATGACACTGCTGCTGCAGCTCGGGAGGAAAGCGCACGTGCATGCTCCCACTCGAGACAAGGACTGGACTCCCCTGGGGAGACTCCAGAAAGTACTCCAAAATCCATGTCAGCACTGGAGAGGAAACCTCAGTTTCCGGCACCGACTCCACACAAGTTCTTAGGCCCCGGCACCGACGGGAGAGGAATCCCGAGAGGTCCCCGTGCAACTTGCATGGGGACTGGCCTTGCCTGAGGCCACCAGAGAGGGTCCTGAGGCCCCGTCGTAGGTCGAGAGCACCTGCCGCAACTTGAATAAATCCAGGAGGTTCTCCCTTTCAGGCGAGATGAGGACCATTTCTGCTGAGAACGTCTCGAGACTAATCACACCTAACCTTTGGAAGTTACAAAGCGTCCTTCACACTCTTTCTGCAACTCAAGAAGTTCCCCGACATACCCGTTTCCAACTCGAGAGGAAGCACGAGTGTCCCGCCCACATCCAGATGAGCCCCGTTTCCGCCTCATAGCTCAACAGGAGGGATCCATTCCCTGCGTGGTCGGGAAAGAATTCCCGGCATTCCCGTCACATCTCAAGAGCGAGCGCTCTCAGGAAAGGCGAGAGGTACTCCAGGGTCGTGCCACCATTCCCAGATCCCCCAGATGTCTCAGTCCATTCCACAGAAGCCTGTTTTCCCGGCACTGACTCAACTTTCAAGACGAGGATCGACTGACACCACCACGGTGGCACGTGGGACATCACCTTGGGAAAGCGTCGTGGGAAAGCCTGGTGGGAAAGCGTCGTGGGAAAGCCTCGCTTAAAGCCTCGAGGGAAAGCCACTGATCCTAGGATACACGGGAAGGGAAGCGTGACACTGCTGCTACAGTTCGGGAGGAAAGTGCACGTGCATGCCCCCACTCGAGACGAGGACTGACTCCCCTGGGGAGACTCCAGAAGTACCCAAGATCCATGTCAGAACTGGAGAGGAATTCTCAGTTTCCAACACCGACTCCACACAAGGTCTTAGGCCCTGGCATCGATGGGAGAGGAATCCCGAGAGGACCACGAGCAAATCGCATGGGGACTGGCCTTTCCTGAGGCCACCAGAGCGGGTCCCTGAGGTCCCCGTAGTAATTCGAGAGCACCTCCCACAACTTGAGAAAATCCAGGAGGTTCTCCCTTCTTGGCGAGATGAGGCCCATTTCCACTGAGTTCTCTCACGGCTAATCACACCTAACCTCTGGAACTTCCAAAGGGTCCTTCACACCCTTTCTGCAATTCAAGCAGATCACCAACATACCAGTCTCCACTCGAGAGGAAGAACGAGAGTCCCGCCCACATCCAGAGGAGCCCCGTTTCCGACTCCTAGCTCGAGAGGAGGGATCCTTTCCCTGCGTGGTCGGGAAAGAATTCCCTGCGTTCCCATCGCATCTCAAGAGGGGGCGCTCTCCACAGGGAAGGCGAGAGGAACTCCAGGGTCGTGCCACCATTCCCAGAGTCCCACAGATGTCTTAGTCCTTTTCCAGGGAAACCTGTTTTCCCTGCACTGCCTCGACTTTCAAGAAGAGGTTCGACTCACACCAAGGTGGCAGGTGGGACAGTCCTGTGGGAAAGCGTCGTGGGAAAGCGTCGTGGGAAAGCCTCGAGGGAAAGCCACAGATCCCTTGATCCTCGCGAAGGGAAGCTCAACACTGCTGCTACAGCTCGGAGGAAAGCGCACGTGCATGCCCCGACTCGAGACGAGGACTGACTCCCCTGGGGAGACTCCAGAAATACCCCAAGATACATGTCAGCACTGGAGAGGAATCCTCAGGTTTTGGCACAGACTCCACACAAGATCTTAGGTCCCGGCATCGACGGGAGACGAATCCCGAGAGACCCATGAGCAACTCGCATGGGGACTTCCCTTTCGTGAGGCCACAAGAGGGGGTCCCTGATGTCACCGTCGTAAGTCGAGAGCACCTGCTGCAACTCGAGAAAATCCAGGAGGTTCTCCTCTCCTGGCGAGAAGAGGCCCATTTCCGCTGAGGGGTCTCGAGGCTAATCACACCTAAACTCTGGAACTTCCAAAGGGTCATTCACACCCTTGCTGCAACTCAAGAAGTTCCCCAACATGCCCGTCTCCACTCGACAGGAAGCACGAGAGTCCCGCCCACATCCAGAGGAGACCCGTTTCCGCCTCCTAGCTAGAGAGGAGGGATACTTTCCCTGCGTGGTCGGGAAAGAATTCCCGGCGTTCCCGTCGCATCTCAAGAGGAGGCGCTGTCCACAGGAAAGGCGAGAGGAACTCCAGGGTCGTTTCACCATTCCCAGAGCCCCAGATGTCTCAGTCCATTCCAGGGAAAACTTTTTTCCCTGCACTGCCTCGACTTTCAAGCCGAGGATCGACTCACACCACGGTGGCACGTGGGACAGCCCTGTGGCAAAGCCTCGTGGAAAGCCTCGTGGGAAAGCCTCTTGGAAAGCACAGATCACTTGATACTCGCGAAGGGAAGCGCGACACTGTTGCTAAAGCTCGGGAGGAAAGCGCACGTTCATGCCCCCCATTCGAGACGAAGACTGTCTCCCCTGGGGAGACTCCAGAAGTACCCCAAGATCCATGTCAGCACTGGAGAGGAATCCTCCGGTTTCCGCCACCTACTCCACACAAGGTTTTATGCTCCGGCATCGACGACGGAGAGGAATCCCTAGAGCCCCCGCGTAACTCGCATGGTCGAGTAACTCGACCGTCCTTTCGATATGCCACCAGAGCGGGTCCCTGAGGTCCCCGTCGTAAGTCGAGGGCACCTGCCGCAACTCGAGAAAATCCAGGAGGTTCTCCCGTGCAGGCGAGATGAGGCCCATTTCCGCTGAGGCGTCTCGAGGCTAAT
>NW_017192257.1:0-10373 GCF_001704415.2 Capra hircus
CCTCGTCTGGAGTGGCGGCATGCACGTGCGCTTTCCTCCCGAGCTGTGGCAGCAGTGTCACGCTTCCTTTCCTTTAGATCAAGGCATCTGTGGCTTTCCCTCGAGGGCTTTCCCACGAGGCTTTCCCACGAGGCTGTCCCACGTGCCACCGTGGTGTGTGTCGATGTCGATCCTCGGCTTGAAAGTCGAGGCAGTGCAGGGAAAACAGGTTTCCCTGGAATGGACTGACACATCTTGGGGACTCTGGAATGGTGGCACGACCCTGGAGTTCCTCTGCCTTTCCTGTGGAGAGTGCCTCCTCTTGTGATGCCACGGGAACGCCAGGAATTCTTTCCCGACCCTGCAGGTAAAGGATCCCTCCTCTCGAGCTAGGAGGCGGTAACGGGGCTCCTCTGGATGTGGTCGGGACTCTCGTGCTTCCTCCGAGTGGAGACGGGTATGTCGGGGAACTTCTTGAGTTTCAGCAATGGTGTGAAGGACCCTTTGGATGTTCCAGAGGTTAGGAGTGAATAGCCTCGACACGCCTCAGCGGAAATGGGCCTCATCTCGCCTGGAGGGGAGAACCTCCTGGAATTTCTCAAGTTGCGGCATGTGCTCTGGACACAGGACGGGGAACACAGGGACCCGCTCTGCTGGCCTCAGGAAAGGCCAGTCCCCATGCGAGTTGCTCGGGGGCCTCTCGGGATTCCTCTCCCTTCGATACCGGGGCCTAAGACCTTGTGTCGAGTCGGTGACTGAACCTGAGCATTCCTCTCCAGTGCTGACATGGATCTTGGGGTACTTCTGGAGTCTCCCCAGGGGAGTCAGTCCTCGTCTCGTGTGGGAACATGCACGTGCGCTTTCCTCCCGAGCTGTAGCAGCAGTGTCACGCTTCCCTTCTCGTGGATTAAGGGATCTGTGGCTTTCCCTTGAGGCTTTCCCAGGAGGCTTTCCCAGGAAGTTTTCCCACAGGGCTGTCCACGTACCACCGTGGTGTGAGTCGATGCTCGGCTTGAACGTCGAGGCAGTGCAGGGAAAACAGGTTTCACTGGAATGGACTGAGATATCTGGGGGACTCTGGGAATGGTGGCACGACCCTGGAGTTCCTCTCGCCTTTCCTGTGGAGAGCGCCTCCTCTTGAGATGCGACGGGAACTCCGGGAATTCTTTCCCGACAACGCAGGGAGAATTATCCCTCCTCTCGAGCTAGCAGGCGGAAACTGGGCTCCTCTGGATGTGGGCGGGACTCTCATGCTTCCTCTCGAGTGGAGACGGGTATGTCGAGGAACTTCTTGAGTTACCAGCAAGGGTGTGAATTACACTTGGAAGTTCCTGAGGTTAGTTGTGATTAGCCTCGAAACACCTCAGCGGAAATGAGCCTCATCTCGCCAGGAGGGGAGAACCTCCTGGATTTTCTCGAGTTGCGGCATGTGCTCTCGTCTTACGACGGGGACCTCAGGACCCGCTCTGGTGGCCTCAGGAAAGGCAAGTCCCCAAGCGAGATGCTCGGGGGCCTCTCGGAATTCCTCTCCTGTCGATGCTGGAGCCTACGACCTTGTGTGGAGTCGGTGCCAGAACTGAGGATTCCTCTCCAGTGCTGACATGGAACTTGGGGTACTTCTGGAGTCTCCCCAGGGGAGTCAGTCCTCGTCTCGAGTGGGGCCTTGCACGTGCGCTTTCCTCCCGAGCTGTAGCAGCAGTGTCACGCGTCCCTTCACGTGGATCAAGGGATCTGTGGCTAGCCCTCGAGGCTTTCCCATGAGGCTTTTCCCACAGGGCTGTCCCACGTGCCACCGTGGTGTGAGTTGATCCTCGGCTTGAAAGTCGAGGCAGTGCAGGGAAAAGTTTTCCTGGAATGGACTGAGACATCTGGGGGATTGTGGCAATGGTGTCACGAACCTGGATTTCCTCTCGTCCTTTCCAGAGGAGAGCGCCTCCTCTTGAGATGCGAAGGGAACGCCGGGAATTCTTTCCCGACCACACAGGGAAAGGATCCCACCTCTCGAGCTATGAGGCGGAATCGGGGCTCATCTGGATGTGGGCAGGACTCCTGTGCTTCCTCTCGAGTGGAGACGGGTATGTCGGGGAATTTCTTGAGTTGCAGCCAGGTTGTGAAGAACCCTTTGAAATTTTCCAGAGATTAGGTGTGATTAGCTTCGAGACGCCTCAGCGGAAATGGGCCTCATCTCGCCTGGAGGGGACAACCTCCTGGATTTTCTCCAGTTGAGGCAGGTGCTCACAACTTACGACCGGGACCTCAGGGACCTGCTCTGGTGGCCTCAGGAAAGACCAGTCCCCATGGGAATTGCTAGCGGGCCTCTCGGGATTCCTCTCCCGTCGATGCCGGGGCCTAAGACATTGTGTGGAGATGGTGCCGGAACCTCAGGATTCCTCTCCAGTGCTGACATGGATCTTGAGGGACTTCTGGAGTCTCCCCAGGGAAGTCAGTCCTCGTCTTCAGTGGTGGCATGCACGTGCACTTTCCTCCCGAGCTGTAGCAGCAGTGTCACCCTTCCCTTGGCGTGGATCAAGGGATCTGTGGCTTTCCCTAGAGGATTTCCCACGAGGTTTTCCCACGAGGCTTTCCCACAGGGCTGTCCCACGTGCCACCGTGGTGTGAGTCGATCCTCGGCTTGAAAGTCGAGGCACTTCAGGGAAAACAGGTTTCCCTGGAATGGACTGAGATATCTGGGGGACTCTGGGAATGGTGGCACCACCCTGGAGTTCCTCTCGCCTTTCCTGTGGAGAGCGCCTCCTCTGGAGATGCGACGGGAACCCAGGGAATTCTTTCCCGACACACAGTGAAAGGATCCCTCGTCTCGAGCTATGAGGGAGAAAAGGGGCTCCTCTGGATGTGGGCGGGACTCTCGTGCTTCCTCTCGAGTGGAGACGGGTATGTCGGGGAACTTCTTGAGTTGCAGCAAGGGTGTGAAGGACCCTTTGGAAGTTCCAGAGGTTAGGTGTGATTAGCTTCGAGACGCCTCAGCGGAAATGGGCCTCATCTCTGCCTGGAGGGGAGAACCTCCTGGATTTTCTCGAGTTGTGGCAGGTGCTCTCGACATATGACGGGGACCTCAGGGACCCGCACTGGTGGCCTCAGGGAAGGCCAGTCCCCATGCGAGTTGCTCGGGGCCCTCTCTGGATACCTGTCCCATGGATGCCGGGGTCTAATACCTTGTGTTGAGTCGGTGCCGGAACTTGAGGATTCCTCTCCAGTGTGACATGGGATCTTGGGGTACTTCTGGAGTCTCCCAGGGGAGTCAGACATCGACTCGAGTGAGGGCAGCCACGTGCGCTTTCCTCCCGAGCTCTAGCAGCAGTGATACGCTTCCCTTCGCGTGGTATCAAGGGATCTAGTGGCTTTCCTCGAGGCTTTCCCACGAGCCTTTCCCACGAGGCTTTCCCACGAGCCTTTCCCACAGGGCTGTCCCACGTGCCACCGTGGTGTGAGTCGATCCTCGGCTTGAAAGTCGAGGCATTGCAGGGAAAAGAGGTTTCCCTGGAATGGACAGAGACATCTGGGTGACTCTGGGAATGGTGGCACGAACCTGGATTTCCTCTCGCCTTTCCTGTGGTGAGCGCAACCTCTTGAGATGCGATGCGAACGCCGGGAATTCTTTCCCGACCACGCAGGAAAGGATCCCTCCTCTCGAACTAGGAGGCGGAATCGGGGCTCTCTGTATGTGGGCGGGACTCTCGTGCTTCCTCTCCACTGGAGACGGGTATGTCGTCGAGTTTCTTGAGTTGCAGCAAGGGTGTGAAGGACCCTTTGGAAGTTCCACAGGTTAGGTGTGATTAGCCTGGATATGGCTCAGCGGAAATGGGCCTCATCTCGCCTGGAGGGAAGAACCACCTGGATTTTCTCCAGTTGAGGCAGGTGCTCACAACTTACGATCCGGGACCTCAGGGACCTGCTCTGGTGGCTCAGGAAAGACCAGTCCCCATGCGAATTGCTCGGGGCCTCTCGGGATTCCTCTCCCGTCGATGCCGAGGCCTAAGACCTTATGTGGAGATGGTGCCAGAACCTGAGGATTCCTCTCCAGTGCTGACATGGATCTTGGGGTACTTCTGGAGTCTCCCTAGGGGAGTGAGTCCTTGTCTCGAGTGGGGGCATGCACGTGCGCTTTCCTCCCGAGATGTAGCAGCAGTGTCACGCTTCCCTTCGCGTGGATCAAGGGATCTGTGGCTTTCCCTCGAGGCTTTCCCAAGAGGATTTCCCATGAGGCTTTCCCACAGGGCTGTCCCACGTACCACCGTGGTGTGAGTCGATGCTGGCTGTGAAAGTTCGAGGCAGTGCAGGAAAAACAGTTTCCTCTGGAATGGACTGAGACATCTGGGCGACTCTGTGAATGGTGGCACGACCCTGGAGTTCCTCTCGCCTTTCCTGTGGAGAGCGCATCCCCTTGAAATGCGAGCGGAATGGCGGGTATTATTTCCTGACCAAGCAGGGAAAGGATCCCTCATGTCGAGCTTCCATACCAAAACGGTGTCTCCTCTGGATGTGGGCGGGACCCTTGTGCTTCCTCTCGAGTAGAGACGGGTATGTCAGGGAACTTCTTGAGTTGCAGCAAGGACCCTTTTGAATTTCCAGAGTTTAGGTGTGATGAGCCTCCAGACGCCTCCGAGGAAATGGGCCTCATCTCGCCTGGAGGGGAGAACCTCCTGGATTTTCTAGAGTTGGGCAGGGTCTCTCGAGTTACGACAGGGACCTCAGGGACCCGCTCTGGTGGCCTCAGGAAAGGCCAATGCCCATGGGAGTTGCAAGGGGGCCTTTCGGGATTCCTCTCCCGTCGATGCCGGGGCCTAAGACCTTGTGTGGAGTCGATGCCGGAACCTGAGGATTCCTCTCCAGTGCTGACATGGATCTTGGGGTACTTCTGGAGTCTCCCCAGGGGAGTCAGACCTCGACTCGAGTGGGGGGCAGGCCCGTGCGCTTTCCTCCCGAGCTCCTGCAGGAGTGTTACGCTTCCCTTCACGTGGATCAAGGGAGCAGTGGCTTTCCCTCGATGCTTTCCCACGAGGCTTTCCCACAGGGCTGTCCCACGTGCCACCATGGTGAGAGTCGATCCTCGGCTTGAAAGTCGAGCGAGTGCAGGGAAAACAGTTTTCCCTGGAATGGACTGAGACATCTGGGGGACTCTGGGAATGGTAGCACGACGCTGGAAGTTCCTCTCGCCTTTCCTGAGGAGAGCGCCTCCTCTTGAGATGCGACGGGAACGCCGGGAATTCTTTCCCGACCACGCAGCGAAAGCATCCCACCTCTCGAGCTATGAGGCGGAAACAGGGGCTCATCTGGATGTGGGCAGGACTCCTGTGCTTCCTCTCGAGTGGAGACGGGTATGTCGGGGAACTTCTTGAGTTGCAGCGAGGGTGTGAAGGACGCTTTGGAAGTTCCAGATGTTAGGTGTGATTAGCCCCAAGACGCCTCAGCGGAAATGGGCCTCATCTCGCCTGGAGGGGAGAACCTTCCTGGATTTTCTCCAGTTGAGGCAGGTGCTCACAACTTACGACCGGGACCTCAGGGACCTGCTCTGGTGACCTCAGGAAAGACCAGTCCCCATGCGAATTGCTCGGGGGCCTCTCAGGATTCCTCTCCCGTCGATGCCAGGGCCTAAGACATTGTGTGGAGATGGTGCCGGAACCTCAGGATTCCTCTCCAGTGCTGACAAGGATCTTGAGGGACTTCTGGAGTCTCCCCAGGGAAGTCAGTCCTCGTCTCCAGTGGTGGCATGCACGTGCGCTTTCCTCCCGAGCTGTAGCAGCAGTGTCACGCTTCCCTTGGCGTGGATCAAGGGATCTGTGGCTTTCCCTCGAGGATTTCCCACGAGGTTTTCCCACGAGGCTTTCCCACAGGGCTGTCCCACGTGCCACGGTGGTGTGAGTCGATCCTCGGCTTGAAAGTCGAGGCAGTGCAGGGAAAACAGGTTTCCCTGGAATGGACTGAGATATCTGGGGGACTCTGGGAATGGTTGGCACGACCCTGGAGTTCCTCTCGCCTTTCCTGTGGAGAGCGCCTCCTCTGGAGATGCGACGGGAACCCCAGGAATTCTTTCCCGACACACAGTGAAAGGATACCTCGTCTCGAGCTATGAGGGAGAAAAGGGGCTCCTCTGGATGTGGGCGGGACTCTCGTGCTTCCTCTCGAGTGGAGACGGGTATGTCGGGGAACTTCTTGAGTTGCAGCAAGGGTGTGAAGGACCCTTTGGAAGTTCCAGGAGGTTAGGTGTGATTAGCTTTCGAGACGCCTCAGCGGAAATGGGCCTCATCTCGACCTGGAGGGGAGAATATCCTGGTTTTTATCGAGTTTCGGCAGGTGCTCTCGACTTACGACGGGGACCTCAGTGATCCGCTCTGGTGGCCTCAGGAAAGGCCAGTCCCCATGCAAGTTGCCGGGGCCTCTCGGGATTCCTCTCCCTTCGAAGCCGGGGCCTAAGTCGTTGTGTGGAGTCGGTGCCGGAACCTGCAGGATTCCTCTCCAGTGCTGACATGGATCTTGGGGTACTTCTGGAGTCTCCCCAGGGGAGTCAGTCCTCGTCTCGAGAGGGGACATGCACGTGCGCTTTCCTCCCGAGCTCTAGCAGCAGTGATACGCTTCCTGTTCGCGTGGATCAAGGGATCAGTGCCTTTCCCTAGAGGCTTTCCCACGAGCCTTTCCCACGAGGCTTTCCACGGGCCTTTCCCACAGTGCTGTCCCACGTGCCACCGTGGTGTGAGTCGATCCTCGGCTTTGAAAGTCGAGGCATTGCAGGGAAAACAGGTTTCCCTGGAATGGACAGAGACATCTGGCTGACTCTGGGAATGGTGGCACGAACCTGGATTTCCTCTCGCCTTTCCTGTGGAGAGCGCCTCCTCTTGAGATGCGATGGGAACGCCGGGAATTCTTTCCCGACCACGCAGGAAAGGATCCCTCCTATCGATCTAGGAGCCGGAAACGAGGCTCCTCTAGATGTGAGCGGACTCTCGTGCTTCCTCTCCACTGGAGACGAGTATGTCAGGGAGCTTCTTGAGTTGCAGCAAGGATGTGAAGGACCCTTTGGAAGTTCCACAGGTTAGGTGTGATTAGCCTGGATATGGCTCAGCAGAAATGGGCCTCATCTCGCCTGGAGGGAAGAACCACCTGGATTTTCTAGAGTTGAGGCAGGTGCTCACAACTTACGACCGGGACATTAGGGACCTGCTCTGGTGGCCTCAGGAAAGACCAGTCCCATGCGTAATTGCTCGGGGGCCTCTCGGGATTCCTCTCCCGTCGATGCCGGGGCCTAAGACCTTGTGTGGAGATCGTGCCAGAACCTGAGGATTCCTCTCCAGTGCTTACATGGATCTTGGGATACTTCTGGAGTCTCCCCAGGGGAGTCCAGTCCTTGTCTCGAGTGGGGGCATGCACGTGCGCTTTCCTCCCGAGATGTAGCAGCAGTGTCATGCTTCCTTCGGCGTGGATCAATGGATCTGTGGCTTTCCCTCGAGGCTTTCCCAAGAGGATTTCCCACGAGGCTTTCCCACAGGGCTATCCCGCGTGCCATCCGTGGTTTGAGTCGATCCTCGCCGTGAAATTCGAGGCAGTGCAGGGAAAACAGATTCCTCTGGAATGGACTGAGACATCTGGGTGACTCTGTGAATGGTGGCTCAACCCTGGAGTTCCTCTCGCCTTTCCTGTGGAGAGCGCTTCCCCTTGAAATGCGAGCGGAATGGCATGTATTATTTCCTGACCAAGCAGGGAAAGGATCCCTCATCTCGAGCTTCGATACCTAAACGGCGTCTCCTCTGGATGTGGGCGGGACCTCGTGCTTCCTCTCGAGTGGAGACGGGTATGTCGGGGAACTTCTTGAGTTTGCAGCAAGGACCCTTTTGAATTTCCAGAATTTAGGTGTGATGAGCCTCCAGACGCCTCAGAGGAAATGGGCCTTATCTCGCCTGGAGGGGAGAACCTCCTGGATTTTCTAGAGTTGGGCAGGGTCTCTCGAGTTACGACAGGGACCTCAGGGACCCGCTCTGGTGGCCTCAGGAAAGGCCAGTGCCCATGGGAGTTGCAAGGGCGCCTTTCAGGATTCCTCTCCGGTCGATGTCGGGGCCTAAGACCTTTTGTGGAGTCGGGGCTGGAACCTGAGGATTCCTCTTCAGTGCTGACATGGATCTTGGCTTACTTCTGGAGTTTCCCCTGGGGAGTCTGTGCTCATCTCATGTGGGGGCATGCACGTGAGCTCTCCTCAGGAACTGTAGCAGCAGTGTCACACTTCCCGTCGCGTGGATCAAGGGATCTGTGGCTTTCCCTCGAGGCTTTCCCGACGAGGCTTTCCCACAGGGCTGACCCACGTTCCATGGTGTAAGTGAGTGGATCCTCGGCGTGAAAGTAGAGGCAGTGCAGGGAAAGCAAGTTCCTCTGGAATGGACTGACATCTGGGGTCCCTTGGAATTGTGGCACGACACTGGGTTTCTCTCGCTTTTCCTGTTGAGAGCGCCTCCTCTTGAGTTGCGACGGGAAAGCTCGGGAATTCTTTCCAGACGAAGCTGGAAAAGAATCCGTCATCTAGAGCTACGAGGTGGAAGCCAGGCTCCTCTGGATGTGGGCGGGACTCTCGTGCTTCCTCTCGAGTGGAGACGGGTATGTCGGGGAACTTCTTGAGTTGCAGCAAGTGTGGGAAGGACCCTTTGGAAGTTCCAGAGGTTAGGTTGTTTAGCCTCAAGACGCCTCAGCGGAAATGGGCCTCATCTCGCCTGAAAGGGGAGAACCTCCTGGATTTTCTCGAGTTGTGGCAGGTGCTATCGAGTTACGACAGGGACCTCAGGGACCCGCTCTGGTTGCCTCAAGAAAGGCCAGTCGCCATGCGAGTTGCTAGGGGTCCTCTCAGGATTCCTCTCCCGTCGATGCCAGGGCCTAAGACCTTTTGTGGAGTTGTGTTCAGAACCTGAGGATTCCTCTCCAGGGCTGACATGCATCTAGGGGTACTTCTGGAGTCTGCCCTGGGGAGTCAGTCCTCGGCTCGAGTGGGGTCATGCACGTGCGCTTTCCTTCCGAGAGGTAGCAGCAGTGTAACGCTTCCATTCGCATGGATCAAAGGATCTGTGGCTTTCCCTCGAGGCTTTCCCACGAGGCTTTCCAACAGGGGTGTCCCACGTGCCACCGTAGTGTGAGTCAATCCTCCGCGTGAATGTCGAGGCAGTGCAGGGAAAACAGGTTTCCCTGTAATGGACTGAGACATCTGGGGGACTCTTGGAATGTTGGCACGACCCTGGAGTTCCTCTCGCCTTTCCTGTTGAGAGCGCCTCCTCTTGAGATGCGGCGGGAACGGCGGGAATCCTTTCCCGATGAAGCAGGGAAAGGATCCCTCATTTCGACTACGAGGCGGAAATGGCTCCTCTGGATGTGGGCGGGACCCCCGTGCTTCCTCTCGAGTGAAGACGGGTTTGTCGGGGAACTTCTTGAGTTGCAGCAAGGGTGTGAAGGACCCTTTGGAAGTTCCACAGGTTAGGTGTGATTAGCCTCGAGACACCTCAGCGGAAATGGGCCTCATCTCGCCTGGAGGGGAGAACCTCCTGGATTTTACCGAGTTGTGGTAGGTGCTCTCGAGTTACGACGGGGACCTCAGGGACTCGCTCTGGTGGCCTCAGGAAAGGCCAGTCCCCATGCGAGTTACCATGGGGCCTATAGGGATTCCTCTCCCATCGATGCCGGTGCCTAAGACCTTGTGTGGAGTCGGGGCCAGACCCTGAGGATGCCTCTCCAGTGCTGACATGAATCTTTCCATACTTCTGGAGTCTCACCAGGGGAGTCAGTCCTCATCTCGTGTGGGGGCATGCACCTGCGATTTCCTCACAAGCTGTAGCAGCAGTGTCACGCTTGCCGACATGTGGTTCAAGGGATCAGTCGCTTTGCATCGAGGCTTTCCCACGAGGCTTTCGAACAGGGCTGTCCCCACATGTCACGGTGGTGTGAGTCTATCCTCGGCGTGAACGTCGAGGCAGTGAAGGGAAAGCAGGTTCTTCTGGAATGGACGGAGACATCTGGGGGACTCTTGGAATGCTGGCAAGGCCCTGGAGTTCCTCTCGCCTTTCCTGTGGAGAGTGCCTCCTCTTGAGATGCGACGGGAAGCCCGGGAATTCTTTCCCGACGATGAAGGGAAAGGATCCCTCTTCTCGAGCTACGAGGCGGAAACGGGGCTCCGCTGGATGTGGGTGGGACCCTCGTCCTTCCTCTCGAGTGGAGATGGGTATGTCGGAGAACTTCTTGACTTGCAGCAAGGGTGTGAAGGACCCTTTCGAAGTTCCAGAGGTTAGTTGTGATTAGCCTCGAGACGCCTCAGCGGAAATGGGCCTCATCTCGCCTGGCGCCTGGAGGGGAGACTCCTTGGATTTTTCTTTCGAGTTGCAGCTTCCTCTCGAAGTAGGCCCCATGTCCCT
>NW_017192258.1:0-10373 GCF_001704415.2 Capra hircus
TAATCTCTGGAACTTCCAAACGGTGCTTCACACTCTGGCTGCAACTCAAGATGTTCCCCTACCGTTTCCACTCGAGAGGAAGCACGAGAGTCCCGCCCACATCCAGAGGAGCCCCGTTTCTGCTACTAGCTCGAGAGGAGGGATCCTTTCCCTGCGTCATCGGGAAAGAAATCCCGGCGTTCCCGTCGCATCTCAAGAGGAGGCGCTCTCCACAGGAAAGGCGAGAGGAACTCCAGGGTCGTGCCACCTTTCCCAGAGTCCCCAAGATGTCTCAGTCCATTCCAGGGAAACCTGTTTTCCCTGCACTGCCTCGACATTCAAGCCGAGGATCGACTCACACCGCGATGGCAGGTTGGACAGCCCTGTGGGAAAGCCTCGTTGGGAAAGCCTCGTGTGAAAGCCTCGAGGGAAAGCCACAGATCCCTTGATCCACGCGTAGGGAAGCGTGACACTGCTGCTACAGCTCGGGAGGAAAGCGCACGTGCATGCCCCACTCGAGACGAGGACTGACTCCCCTGGGAGACTCCAGAAGTACACCAAGATCCATGTTAGCACTGGAGAGGAATCCTCAGGTTCCCGGCACCGACTCCACACAAGCTATTAGGCCCCGTCATCGACGTGAGAGGAATCCCGAGAGGCCCCCGAGCAACTCGCATGGGGACTGGCCTTTCCTGAGGCCACCAGAGCGGGTCCCTGAGGTCCAGTCGTAAGTCGAGGGCACCTGCCGCAACTCGAGAAAATCCAGGAGGTTCTCCCCTCCAGGCGAGATGAGGCCCATTTCGGCTGAGGCGTCTCGAGGCTAATCACATCTAACATCTGGAACTTCCAAAGGGTCCTTCACACCCTTGCTGCAACTCAAGAAGTTCCCCGACATACCCGTCTACACTCGAGAGGAAGCACCAGAGTCCCGCCCACATCCAGAGGAGCCCCGTTTCCCCCTCCTAGCTCGAGAGGAGGGATCCTTTCCCACCGTGGTCAGGAAAATATTCCCGGCGTTCCCTTTGCATCTCAAGAGGAGGCGCTCTCCACAGGAAAGGCGAGAGGAACTCCAGGGTCGTGCCACCATTCCCAGAGGCCGCTGGATGTCTCAGTCAATTAGAGGGAAAACTTTTTTCCCTGCACTGCCTCGACTTTCAAGCCGAGGATCGACTCACACCACGGTGGCACGTGGGACAGCCCTGTGGGAAAGCCTCGTGGAAAGCCTTGAGGGAAAGACACAGATCCCTTGATCCACGCGAAGGGAAGCGCGACACTGCTGCTACAGCTCGGGAGGAAAGCGCACGTGCATGCCCCCACTCGAGACGAGGACTGACTCCCCTGGGGAGACTCCAGAAGTACCCCAAGATCAATGTCAGCACTGGAGAGGAATCCTCTGGTTCCGGCACCGACTCCACACAAGGTCTTAGGCCCCGGCATCGACGGGAGAGGAATCCCGAGAGGCCCCCGAGCAACTCCATGCGGACTGGCCTTTCCTGAGGCCACCAGAGCGGGTCCCTGAGGTCCCCGTCGTAAGTCGAGAGCACCTTCCGCAGCTCGAGAAAATCCAGGAGGCTTTTCCCCTCCAGGCGAGATGAGGCCCATTTCCGCTGAGGCGTCTCGAGGCTAATCACACCTAACCTCTGGAACTTCCAAAGGGTCATTCACACCCTTGCTGCAACTCAAGAAGTTCCCCGACATACCCGTCTCCACTCGAGAGGAAGCACGAGAGTCCCGCCCACATCCAGAGGAGCCCCGTTTCCGCCTCCTAGCTCGAGAGGAAAGATCCTTTCCCTGCGTGGTCGGGAAAGAATTCCCGGGTTCCCGTCGCATCTCAAGAGGAGGCGCTCTCCACAGGAAAGGCGAGAGGAACTCCAGGGTCGTGCCACCATTCCCTGAGTCCCCCAGATGTCTCCGTCCATTCCAGGGAAATCTGTTTTCCCTTCACTTCCTCGACTTTAAAGCCGAGGATCGACTCACACCACAGTGGCACGTGGGAAAGCCCTGTGGGAAGCATCGTGGGAAAGCGTCATGGGAAAGTCTAGAGGGAAAGCCACAGATCCCTTGATCCACGAAAAGGGAAGCGTGAAACTGCTGCTACAGCTCGGGAGGAAATCACACGTGCATGCCCTCTCTCGTGACGAGGACTGACTCCCCTGGGGAGACTCCAGAAGTACCACAAGATCCATGTCGGCACTGGAGAGGAATCCTCAGGTTCCGTCACTGAGTCCACACAAGGTCTTAGGCCCCAGCATCGACGGGAGAGGAATCCCGAGAGGCCCCCGAGCAACTCGCATGCGGACTGGCCTTTCCTGAGGCCACCAGAGCGGGTCCCTGAGGTCCCCGTCGTAAGTCGAGAGCACCTTCCGCAACTCGAGAAAATCCAGGAGGTTTTCCCCTCCAGGCGAGATGAGGCCCATTTCCGCTGAGGCGTCTCGAGGCTAATCACACCTAACCTCTGGAACTTCCAAAGGGTCATTCACACCCTTGCTGCAACTCAAGAAGTTCCCCGACACTACCCGTCTCCACTTGAGAGGAAGCATGAGAGTCCCGCTCACATCCAGAGGAGCCCCGTTTCCGCCTCCTAGCTCGAGAGGAGGGATCCTTTCCTTGCGTGGTCGAGAAATATTTCCCGGCGTTCCCGACGCATCTCAAGAGGTCGCGCTCTCCAGAGGAAAGGCGAGAGGAACTCCATGGTCGTGCCACCAATCCCAGAGTCCCCCAGATGTCTCAGTCCATTACCGGGAAAACCTGTTTTCCCTGCACTGCCTCGACTTTCAAGCCGAGGATCGACTAACACCACGGTGGCACGTGGGACAGCCCTGTGGGAAAGCCTCGTGGGAAAGCCTTGTTGGAAAGCCTCGTGGGAAAGCCTCGAAGGAAAGCCACTGATCCCTTGATCCAGGCGACTGGAGCATGACACTGCTGCTACAGCTAGGGAGGAAAGCGCAGGTGCATGCCCCCACTCGAGACGAGGACTGACTCCCCTGGGGAGACTCCAGAAGTACCCCAAGATCCATGTCAGCACTGCAGAGGAAACCTCAGGTTCCGGCACTGACTCCACACAAGGTCTTAGGCCCCGGCATCGACGGGAGAGGAATCCCGAGAGGCCCCGAGCAATTCGCATGGGGAGTGGCCTTTTCTGAGGCCCCCAGAGCGGGTCGTTGAGGTCCCCGTCGTAAGTCGAGAGCAACTGCCCTATCTCGAGAAAATCCAGGAGGTTCTCCCCTCCAGGCGAGATGAGGCCCATTTCTGCTGAGGCGTCTCGAGGCTAATCACACCTAATCTCTGGAACTTCCAAACGGTGCTTCACACTCTGGCTGCAACTCAAGATGTTCCCCTACATACCGTTTCCACTCGAGAGGAAGCACGAGAGTCCCGCCCACATCCAGAGGAGCCCCGTTTCTGCCTACTAGCTCGAGAGGAGGGATCCTTTCCCTGCGTCATCGGGAAAGAAATCCCGGCGTTCCCGTCGCATCTCAAGAGGAGGCGCTCTCCACAGGAAAGGCGAGAGGAACTCCAGGGTCGTGCCACCTTTCCCAGAGTCCCCAAGATGTCTCAGTCCATTCCAGGGAAACCTGTTTTCCCTGCACTGCCTCGACATTCAAGCCGAGGATCGACTCACACCGCGATGGCAGGTTGGACAGCCCTGTGGGAAAGCCTCGTGGGAAAGCCTCGTGTGAAAGCCTCGAGGGAAAGCCACAGATCCCTTGATCCACGCGTAGGGAAGCGTGACACTGCTGCTACAGCTCGGGAGGAAAGCGCACGTGCATGCCCCCACTCGAGACGAGGACTGACTCCCCTGGGGAGACTCCAGAAGTACACCAAGATCCATGTTAGCACTGGAGAGGAATCCTCAGGTTCCGGCACCGACTCCACACAAGCTATTAGGCCCCGTCATCGACGTGAGAGGAATCCCGAGAGGCCCCCGAGCAACTCGCATGGGGACTGGCCTTTCCTGAGGCCACCAGAGCGGGTCCCTGAGGTCCAGTCGTAAGTCGAGGGCACCTGCCGCAACTCGAGAAAATCCAGGAGGTTCTCCCCTCCAGGCGAGATGAGGCCCATTTCGGCTGAGGCGTCTCGAGGCTAATCACATCTAACATCTGGAACTTCCAAAGGGTCCTTCACACCCTTGCTGCAACTCAAGAAGTTCCCCGACATACCCGTCTACACTCGAGAGGAAGCACCAGAGTCCCGCCCACATCCAGAGGAGCCCCGTTTCCCCCTCCTAGCTCGAGAGGAGGGATCCTTTCCCACCGTGGTCAGGAAAATATTCCCGGCGTTCCCTTTGCATCTCAAGAGGAGGCGCTCTCCACAGGAAAGGCGAGAGGAACTCCAGGGTCGTGCCACCATTCCCAGAGGCCGCTGGATGTCTCAGTCAATTAGAGGGAAAACTTTTTTCCCTGCACTGCCTCGACTTTCAAGCCGAGGATCGACTCACACCACGGTGGCACGTGGGACAGCCCTGTGGGAAAGCCTCGTGGGAAAGCCTTGAGGGAAAGACACAGATCCCTTGATCCACGCGAAGGGAAGCGCGACACTGCTGCTACAGCTCGGGAGGAAAGCGCACGTGCATGCCCCCACTCGAGACGAGGACTGACTCCCCTGGGGAGACTCCAGAAGTACCCCAAGATCAATGTCAGCACTGGAGAGGAATCCTCTGGTTCCGGCACCGACTCCACACAAGGTCTTAGGCCCCGGCATCGACGGGAGAGGAATCCCGAGAGGCCCCCGAGCAACTCCCATGCGGACTGGCCTTTCCTGAGGCCACCAGAGCGGGTCCCTGAGGTCCCCGTCGTAAGTCGAGAGCACCTTCCGCAGCTCGAGAAAATCCAGGAGGCTTTCCCCTCCAGGCGAGATGAGGCCCATTTCCGCTGAGGCGTCTCGAGGCTAATCACACCTAACCTCTGGAACTTCCAAAGGGTCATTCACACCCTTGCTGCAACTCAAGAAGTTCCCCGACATACCCGTCTCCACTCGAGAGGAAGCACGAGAGTCCCGCCCACATCCAGAGGAGCCCCGTTTCCGCCTCCTAGCTCGAGAGGAAAGATCCTTTCCCTGCGTGGTCGGGAAAGAATTCCCGGGTTCCCGTCGCATCTCAAGAGGAGGCGCTCTCCACAGGAAAGGCGAGAGGAACTCCAGGGTCGTGCCACCATTCCCTGAGTCCCCCAGATGTCTCCGTCCATTCCAGGGAAATCTGTTTTCCCTTCACTTCCTCGACTTTAAAGCCGAGGATCGACTCACACCACAGTGGCACGTGGGAAAGCCCTGTGGGAAGCATCGTGGGAAAGCGTCATGGGAAAGTCTAGAGGGAAAGCCACAGATCCCTTGATCCACGAAAAGGGAAGCGTGAAACTGCTGCTACAGCTCGGGAGGAAATCACACGTGCATGCCCTCTCTCGTGACGAGGACTGACTCCCCTGGGGAGACTCCAGAAGTACCACAAGATCCATGTCGGCACTGGAGAGGAATCCTCAGGTTCCGTCACTGAGTCCACACAAGGTCTTAGGCCCCAGCATCGACGGGAGAGGAATCCCGAGAGGCCCGGGAGAAACTCGCATGGGGACTGGCCTTTCCTGAGGCCACCAGAGCGGGTCCCTGAGGCCCTCGTCGTAAGTCGAGAGCACCTGCCGCAAGTCGAGAAAATCCAGGAGGTTCTCCCCTCCAGGCGAGATGAGGCCCATTTCGGCTGAGGCAACTAGGGGGTAATCACACTTAAACTCTCGAACTTCGAAAGGGTCCTTCACACCCTTGCTGCAACTCAAGAAGTTCCCCGACATATCCGTCTCCACTCAAGAGGAACCCGAGCGTCCCGCCCGTATCCAGAGTGGCCCCGTTTCCGCCTGCTAGCTCGAGAGGAGGGATCCTTTCCCTGCGTGGTCCTGAAAGAATTCCTAGCGTTCCCGTCTCATCTCAAGAGGAGGCGCTCTCCACAGTAAAGGCGAGAGGAACTCCAGTATCAGGCCCCATTCCCAGAGTCCCCCAGATGTCTCAGTCCATTCCAGGGAAACCTGTTTTCCCTGCACTGCCTCCACTTTCAAGCTGAGGATCGACTCACACCACAAGGGCACGTGGAAAAGCCCTGTGGGAAAGCCTCTTGGGAAAGCCTCATGGGAAAGCCTCGAGGGAAAGCCCCTGATCCCTTGATCCAAGCGAAGGGAACCGTGACACTGCTGCTACAGGTCGGGAGGAAAGCGCACGTGCATGCCCCCACTCGAGACGAGGACATACGCCTCTGGGGAGACTTCAGAAGACCCCGAAGATCCATGTCGGCACTGCAGAGGAATCCTCACGTTCCGGCACTGACTCCACACAAGGTCTTAGGCCCCGGCATCGAGGGGAGAGGAATCCCGAGAGGCCCCCGAGCAACTCACATGGGGACGGGCCTTTCCTGAGGCCACAAGAGCGGGTCCCTGAGGTCCCAGTCGTAAGTCGAGAGCACCTGCCGCAATTCGAGAAAATCCAGGAGGTTCTCCCCTCCAGGCGAGATGAGGCCCATTTCCGCTGAGGCGTCTCCAGGAAAATCACACCTAACCTCTGGAACTTCCAAAGGGTCCTTCACACCCTTGCTGCAACTCAAGAAGTTCCCCGACATACCCGTCTCCACACGAGAGGAAGCAGGAAAGTCCCGCCCACATCAAGAGAAGCCACGTTTCCGCCTCCTAGCTCGAGAGGTTTGATCCTTTCCCTGCGTGGTCAGGAAAGAATTCGCGGCGTTCCCGTCACATCTGAAGAGGAGGCGCTCTCCAGAGGAAAAGCGAGAGGAACTCCAGGTACCTGCCACCATTCCCAGAGTCCCCCAGATGTCTCAGTCCATTCCAGGGAGACCTGTTTTCCCTGCACTGCCTCGACTTTCAAGCCGAGGATCGACTCACACCACAGTGGCACGTGGGGCAGCCCTGTGGGAAAGCCTCCTGGGAAGCCTCGAGGGAAAGCCACAGATCCCTTGATTCACGCGAAGGTAAGCGTGACAATGTTGCTAAAGCTCGGGAGGAAAGTGCACGTGCATGCCCCCACTCGAGTAGAGGACTGACTGTCCTGGGGAGACTCCAGAAGTACCCCAAGATCCATGTCAGCACTGGAGAGGAATCATCAGGTTTCGGCACCGACTCCACAGAAGGTCTTAGGCCCCGGCATCTACGAGAGAGGAATCCCGAGAGGCCCCGGAGCAACTCGCATGGGGACTGGCCTTTCCTGAGGCCACCAGAGCGGGTCCCTGAGGTCCCCTCGTAAGTCGAGAAAACCTGCCGCACCTCGAGAAAATTCAGGAGGTTCTCCCCTCCAGGCGAGATGAGGCCCATTTCCGCTGAGGCGTCTCGAGGCTAATCACACCTAACCTCTGGAACTTCCAAAGGGTCCTTCACACCCTTGCTGCACCTCAAGAAGTTCCCCAACATACCCGTCTCCACTCGAGAGGAAGCACGAGAGTCCCGCCCACAACCAGAGGATCCCCGTTTCCCCCTCCTAGTTCGAGAGGTGGGATCAGTTCCCTGTGTGGTCGGAAAAGAATTCCCGGCGTTCCCGTCGGATCTCAGAGGAGGCGCTATCCACAAGAAAGGCGAGAGGAACTCCAGGGTCGTGCCACCATTCCCAGAGTCCCCGAGATGTCTCAGTCCATTCCAGGGAAACCTGTTTTCCCTGCTTGCTTCGACTTTCAAGTCGAGGATCGACTCACACCACGGTGGCACGTGGGACAGCCCTGTGGGAAAGCCTCGTGGGAAAGCCTTGAGGGAAAGACACAGATCCCTTGATCCACGCGAAGGGAAGCGTGACACTGCTGCTACAGCTCGGGAGGAAAGCGCACGTGCATGCCCCCACTCGAGACGAGGACTGACTCCACTGGGGAGACTCCAGAAGTACCCCAAGATCCATGTCAGCACTGGAGAGGAATCCTCTGGTTCCGGCACCGACTCCACACAAGGTCTTAGGCCCCAGCATCGACGGGAGAGGAATCCCGAGAGGCCCCCGAGCAACTCGCATGCGGACAGGCCTTTCCTGAGGCCACCAGAGCGGGTCCCTGAGGTCCCCGTCATAAGTCGAGAGCACCTTCCGCAACTCGAGAAAATCCAGGAGGTTTTCCCCTCCAGGCGAGATGAGGCCCATTTCCGCTGAGGCGTCTCGAGGCTAATCACACCTAACCTCTGGAACTTCCAAAGGGTCATTCACACCCTTGCTGCAACTCAAGAAGTTCCCCGACATACCCGTCTCCACTTGAGAGGAAGCACGAGAGTCCCGCTCACATCCAGAGGAGCCCCGTTTCTGCCTCCTAGCTCGAGAGGAGGGATCCTTTCCTTGCGTGGTCGAGAAAGATTTCCCGGCGTTCCCGACGCATCTCAAGAGGTCGCGCTCTCCAGAGGAAAGGCGAGAGGAACTCCATGGTCGTGCCACCAATCCCAGAGTCCCCCAGATGTCTCAGTCCATTCCAGGGAGACCTGTTTTCCCTACACTGCCTCGAGTTTCAAGCCTAGCATCGACTAACACCACGGTGGCACGTGGGACAGCCCTGTGGGAAAGCCTCGTGGGAAAGCCTTGTTGGAAAGCCTCGTGGGAAAGCCTCGAGGGAAAGCCACTTATCCCTTGATCCACGCGACTGGAGCATGACACTGCTGCTACAGCTAGGGAGGAAAGCGCAGGTGCATGCCCCCACTCGAGACGAGGACTGACTCCCCTGGGGAGACTCCAGAAGTACCCCAAGATCCATGTCAGCACTGCAGAGGAAACCTCAGGTTCCGGCACTGACTCCACACAAGGTCTTAGGCCCCGGCATCGATTGGAGAGGAATCCTGAGAGGCCCCGAGCAATTCGCATGGGGAGTGGCCTTTTCTGAGGCCCCCAGAGCGGGACGTTGAGGTCCCCGTCGTAAGTCGAGAGCAACTACCCTATCTCGAGAAAATCCAGGAGGTTCTCCCCTCCAGGCGAGATGGGGCCCATTTCTGCTGAGGCGTCTCGAGGCTCATCACACCTAATCTCTGGAACTTCCAAACGGTGCTTCACACCCTGGCTGCAACTCAAGATGTTCCCCTACATACCGTTTCCACTCGAGAGGAAGCACGAGAGTCCCGCCCACATCCAGAGGAGCCCCGTTTCTGCCTACTAGCTCGAGAGGAGGGATCCTTTCCTGCGTCATCGGGGAAAGAAATCCCGGCGTTCCCGTCGCATCTCAAGAGGAGGCGCTCTCCACAGGAAAGGCGAGAGGAACTCCAGGGTCGTGCCACCTTTCCCAGAGTCCCCCAGATGTCTCAGTCCATTCCAGGGATACCTGTTTTCCCTGCACTGATCGACATTCAAGCCGAGGATCGACTCACAACACGGTGGCACGTGGGACAATCATGTGGGAAAGCCTCATGGAAAAGCCTCGTGTGAAAGCTTCCAGGGAAAGCCACAGATCCCTTGATCCACGCGAAGGGAAGCGTGACACTGCTGCTACAGCTCGGGAGGAAAGCGCACGTGCATGCCCCCACTCGGGACGAGGACTGACTCCCCTGCGGAGACTCCAGAAGAACCCCAAGGTCCATGTCAGCACTGGAGAGGAATCCTCAGGTTTCGGCACCGACTCCACACAAGGTCTTAGGCCCGGCATCGACGGGAGAGGAAATCCCGAAAGGCTCCCGGAGCAACTCGCATGGGGACTGGCCTTTCCTGAGGCCACCAGAGCGGGTCCCTTGAGTCCCCGTCGTAAGTCGAGAGCACCTGCCGCAACTCGAGAAAATCCAGGAGGTTGCTCCCCTCCAGGCGAGATGAGGCCCATTTTCCGCTGAGGCGACTGGAAGGCTAATCACACCTAATCTCTGGAACTTCCAAAGGGTCCTTCACAGCCCTTGCTGCAACTCAAGAAGTTCCCCGAACATATCCGTCTCCACTCAAGAGGAAGCCCGAGCGTCCCGCCCACATCCAGAGTGAGCCCCGTTTCCGCCTGCTAGCTCGAGAGGAGGGATCCTTTCCCTGCGTGGTCCTGAAAGAATTCCTAGGCGTTCCCTCCATCTCAGAGGAGGCGCTCTCACACGGAAAGGCGAGAGGAACTCCAGGTCGTGCCACCATTCCCAGAGTCCCCAGATGTCTCAGTCCATTCCAGGGAAACCTGTTTTCCCTGCACTGCCTCCACTTTCAAGCTGAGGATCGACTCACACCACAAGGGCACGTGGAAAAAGCCCTGTGGGAAAGCCTCTTGGAAAGCCTCATGGGAAAGCCTCGAGGGAAAGCCCCTGATCCCTTGATCCAAGCGAAGGGAACCGTGACACTGCTGCTACAGGTCGGGAGGAAAGCGCACGTGCATGCCCCACTCGAGACGAGGACATACGCCTCTGGGGAGACTTCAGAAGACCCCGAAGATCCATGTCGGCACTGCAGAGGAATCCTCACGTTCCGGCACTGACTCCACACAAGGTCTTAGGCCCCGG